>NW_006400314.1:265534-267289 GCF_000299155.1 Elephantulus edwardii
ATACTTTGGACATGTTGCCAGGAGGACGGGTCCTTGGAGAGGGACATCATGCTTGGGAGGGTGGAGGGTCGGCGCAGGAGGGGAAGACCCTCTATGAAATGGATTGATTCGGTGACTGGGGTAATAGGGATGGGTGTGTCAGAGGCAGTGAGGTTGGCGCAGGATAGAGCAGGGTTTAGGACTGTTATGCATAGGGTCGCTATGAGTAGGAAACGACTCGACGGCACATAACAACAACAACTGAATAGACATTTTGAAAATAGTTTTCCTCATGATTATTTAAAATGGGGAGATTGAAAAGGGATATTTTGCCTTATGTGGTGACTGTTAGGCCATCCTCTTGAAGGATGGAATAGCCAAAGACCAAGTCTCACATATACATCTATATCCAAATATATTCACATCCAAATTATGGATATGTATATATGTATGAATCAGTGATGACAAAAATGGACTCGAGTATGTCAGAGATGATTAGGATGGCAGGATAGGACTACATGGGAACTGTTGGAAGCAGAGCCCTTTTGCTGGGCAGGGGCACCTGAGAATTCTCGAACATAAGATCTGCTCACACCTCAGCCCCCTATATGACCCCTAGTAGTGCATGTGCTAACAGACTGGTTTATGTAACTTCAGCTGTTTTGGGCTCTTCTGAAAAGACCGAGCCTGTGAGTTGGTAATTGTCCAAAAAAATTTCATCAGTTCAAGCAGGAGAGCCCACCTCTCTACTCTTTCATCAGATGCTGTATTTATGTTTCTCAGAATTCTGAAAGTTTGATGCCTGAGCTGCCCTGTTGTTTGGTTTCTGGAACTATGCTCTGTGCACTGTAGTGAGCAGAGCTGGAGACCTCACAGAACCTCATGGTATGCCTGTGGCCACTCCCAGCAATGGAGATGCTGTAGAGTCTGCTACTTGTTAAAAGGTAGATGAGCAATTCAAAATTTTTTTGCATCAGTTCCTCTCATTGAGGGGATCCCTTGCCCTTGTTGGTCCTCTGCTTCATCAAACATGACATTCTGGTCCCTCCTAAGAACAAGTCCAGAGCAAGTGACTCATAATTTCTCATAACTAATTTTCAGAAATAGATCATCTGCTTTTTCATCCTAGTCAATCTTAGTCAGAAAACTCTGCAGAAACCTGTCCACTGTGGATGACCTTGCTAATGGCATTAGTCTCCAGAATCATACAACACATAAACCATCACAGTAAGAATAGCACATGATGGTGAACTCAGATAATGTTTTTGTTCATGGCTGCCAAGTACACTAAAACTCATAGCAACATTAGGAGCAACAGATCTGGACCCTGCCCTATCCTATATCATCCTCACCACCCATGATATACTTGAGGCCATTGCTATAGCCAATGTATTGATCCATCTCGTTGTGGGTCTTCCTCTCTTACATTGACCCTCCACCTTACCCAGCGTGATGTCTTTTTTCAAGGACTAGCCCCTTCAAACAGGATGAATAAAGTATGTGAGATTGAGTTTCATCATCCTTGTTTCTAAGGAGTAGCCTGGTTTTACCTTCTCCAAGACATACTTGCTTGTTCTTTTGGCAGTGCATGGGATATTCAGTACTCTTCTCCAGCACCAAAATCTAAAGGCATTGATTCTTCTGTCATCCTTATTAACTGTCTAGCTTTCAGATTAATAAGAAATAATTGAAAAGACCATGGCTTGAATCAGGTTCCCTGGTATCTTGTCTTTGGCTGTAGATTTCCCTAATGCAACACATCTTTTGATTTCTTTT
>NW_006400314.1:268504-271903 GCF_000299155.1 Elephantulus edwardii
TGAGTCGCAAATGACTCGACGGCACATAACAACAACAACAAACCATGCAGTGTTCTTTTGCTCTGTTTGGACTATAACTTCTTTTTTAGGTTTTGCATGAGCACAATTAAGTGTTCCTGGATTTCTATTCTTTTTTTCAATTTAGCCTTAATTATCCACACAAACATAAGCCTTTGCATAGTCAGTAAAACACAGACATCTTTCTGGTATTCTCTGCTTTAGGCCAAAATCTGATGTCGGCAGTGATATCCCTGGTGCCATATCCTCTTCTGGACCTTACTTTAATCTCTAGTAGTTCTTAGTCAATGTACTGTTCTAGCCATTTTTATATAATTCTTAAGCAAATTTTCCTCAACTGTGACATTACTGATGTTGTTGTTATGTGCCATCAAGTCACTTCTGACTCACAGTGACCCCATGTACAAGAACCCTTAAACCCTGCTCTTTCCTGTGCCAACCTTACTGTCTCTGACACACCTACTCCTATTACTCCAATCACTGAATCGATCCATCTCATCAAGGTCTTCCTCTCTTATACTGTCCCTCCACCCTCCCAAACATGATGTCCCTCTCTGAGGATCTGTCCCTCCTTGTAACATGTCCAGAGTATGTCAGATGAAGCTTCAGAATCCTTGCCTCCCTCTCCAGGATGAACCTGTTTGTTCTCCTAGCAGTCCATGGTGTATTCAATACTTCTCCAGCACCACAGCTCATAGTCATCAATTATCTTTCTATCATCCCTAGGCATTGTCCAGCTCTCTGACACATAGCAAGCAATTGCAAAGACTATGGCCTGGATCAGGCGCAGCTTGGTCTCCAGACTGACATCATTGCTATTCAGTTTTCTGGAGAGGTCCCTGACAGCTGACTTTCCCAATGCAATTTGTCTCCTGATTTCCTGGCTGCTGGTACTAAGAGTATTGATTGTGGAGCCACACAAACTAATAAAACTGTTAACAATCTCAATCTCTTCACCACAATGATGCTGCAAGTTGGCCCAGTGGTGAAAATCTTTGTTTTCTTTATGTTGAGCTTCAATCCATATTGAAAGCTGCAGTCCTTCACCTTCTGCAACAAGAGCTTCAGGTCCTCCTCAGTTTCAGCAAGCAGGGTTGTGTCATCTGTATAACGTAGGTTGTTGATGAATCTTCCTCCAATCCTGATGCCACATTCCTCCTTGTACAGCCCAGCCTCCTAGATTGAAAAGGTATGGAGACAGAATACATCCCTGGGGGACACCCTTCCCTATTTTGAACCATGCAGTGTCTCCTTACTCTATTCTGATGACTACCTCCTGGTTCAACTGTAAGTTTCACATAAGCACAGTCAAATGTTCTGGGATTCCCAGTCTTCTCAGAGTCAGCCACAGTTTGCTGTGATCCACACAGTCAAAGGCCTTTGCATAGTCAATGAAACACTGACATTCCTCTGGTATTCTCTGTTCTTAGCCAAGATCCATCTAACATTAGCTATAATATCTGTAGTACCACAGTATCTTAGAAAGCCTGCACATCTGGCAATTCTTTATTGATGTGTTGCGTCAGTCGTTTTTGGATAATTTTCGGCAGAATCTTCCTTGCATGTGATATTAATGATATCATTTGATGATTTTCGCAGTCTGACATGTCCCCTTTCTTTGGAATGGGAACAAATATTGATCTTTTCCAGTCAGTTGGCCAGCTGGCTGTCCTCCAGATTTCTTGGCACAACTTAGTGAGCACATCCAGGGAAGCATCTGTTTGTTGAAATATGTCAATTCCTGGAGCCTTGTTTTTGCCAATTCTTTCAAAGTAGCTTGAACTTCCTCTTTCATCACCACAGGCTCTTGCTCATTAGTTGTTTCATGAAATTCTTCTGTCAGCCAATTCCTTGTGGTATAGTGACTCTATATACTCCACAGTGATACTGTTTGGTAATTTTTACATTTGGTGAGGTCACTCTGGGAGTTTGGCTGCTAGCTGGCATCTTGATGGCAGTCCTGTTGGTCATGTAAAGGAAGTTTTTGGGTGTCTGATGTGTATTACCACTCTTTTCCCCCCAAAGAGCAGGTGTCCTTGAGCCTTTGCCTAGGGTGGAGGTCTTTTCAAAGGTGTGGCTTTAAATAAAACATTTATTTTTTTAATGAATATCCCTTAAATGATACAGCAATCTTTTGTCTGTTTGCTGAACTGAACAACTTGGTGTTGCTATGATGCTGCACACTGTTCCATAGTCTTGTCAAATACCATAATGAATACCCATTATGTACAATGTTTGGATGAGCTTCCAGATTGATATATGCTGGGAAGCAGGAGAGGCATCCACTTCCTAAACGCCACTTCCAGATGCCTCTGGAAACTCTACAAACTTTCTAAACTCTACAAATTCTCTAAAATTCTCTAAACTCTATACATGTACAGAAATGATGTTAGTTATAGAAAAGAGTACAGGTCTTTTGACAAAGCTTACTCTGAGTTGTATTTGACTTGACGATACTTAACCACTACTAAAAGAAACTCGTGCTGTTTTAACTGGAGGAACACTCTTCCACTTTGTATATCACTCTGTCAATGTGCTGTATAAAGTAACCTGGGTTTGCTGAACCAATGGTTTCCCAATGTGGACAGTGTTTGGTGGAGCTCCCAGGTTTGGAAGCAGGAGTGGCATCCACTTCCTAGACCACATGTCTCTGGAAACTCTATGAACTTTAAGAAATGAAAAGACATTAGGTCTTTTGTTCATAGAGTCTCTATGAGTCACACATGACTTGATGGCAATCAACAACAAACAACAACAGTAACTCTGTATACTCCTTAGTGATACTGTTTGATAATTTTCACATTTGGTGAAATTTTTCACATTTGGTCACCTTTTTTGGGATACAAATACAAATCTCTTTCAGCCAGTTGGCCAGGTAGCTATCTTCCAAAAGTCTTGACACAGCCTGGTGAGCACTTTCAGGGCTGCATCTGTTTGCTGAAACATTTTGGTCTGTATTCCATCAATTACTAGGGCCTTATTTTTTGTGAATGCCTTCAGTGCAGCTTAAACTTTTACCTTCATTGTCACTGGTTCTTGATCATAGGCTACTTGCTGAAATGGTATCAGTCTTTGGTATAATGACTGTATAGTTTGTCATCTTTTAATGCTTCCTGGATCATTCAAGAGTTTGCCCATAACATCTTTCAAAATTGAAGCTCAAGGTATTTGTTTTTCAGTTCTTTCAGCTTGAGAAATGATGAGTGAGTTCTTCCATTTTTATATTCTAAATCTAGCTGTTTGCATATTTTGTTATAATACTTTATCTTCTCAAGCTGTCCTTGACATTGTCTATTCATCTCCTTTGCTTTGGCACTTCTTCCCTTCGTTTTTGATGTCTTGATATTGGTGTGCTTTTCAGAGTCTCTTTTATTTTATTAT
>NW_006400314.1:272476-274970 GCF_000299155.1 Elephantulus edwardii
TAGTTATAATTCTTTTCTAAATTCCAGTGACCTTCCAGCTTTAAATTTGGAGGAAAGTTTTCATAAAGAATAAGTACCAATATCTTCAATTGTTGATGAACTGTCACATCATTAAGTCCCACTAATTTACAATTTACTATCAATGTTCTAATTTATGTATCTAAAAAACATGGAAAATAGACTTAATTTAAAATGTTCAAGTCATAAATGCATGATTAAGACTCCAAATTGTCATTAAGTATACTATGTATTATGGGATATAAAAACTGTCCCTTTCCCCATGGAATGTTACACTGACATCCAAAACCCCACCACAATTTTAACATCCCACATTTTCTGGTTGTACCAAAAAATAAACAACCAGCAAATGATCTCGCCTCTTAAAAAAAGCGTTTACACTTAAAAATGGGATGAAGTGGGATTTCCTTCTTCTTAAAAATGTTTCTAGAGCTACTAAAAAATTTGCATTTACAAAATATTCGATAAAAATATTCCTCTGGATTGTACAAGAAAGGAGATACAGGGACCACTGATACGACATGGTAAACAAATATTAATATCAGACTTGGCTTCTTTTTCTTCTGCTTCATCAGAGGCTGGACTCCCTTCATTTTTAGTTTCTCCATTTTCTGCAGGTAAATCTTGTTTAGTTTCTTGGTTAGCCACTTCAGCCTGTTTTCCCTTTGCTCCCCTTTTCCCTTTTGTTTGCACTTTTTTGTCAGAAGACTCCTTTCCTGCTGCCTTTTTGGGCTTCGTTTCCACTTTTGCAGGCGGCTTAGCTGACAGCCTCGCTGGGGCTCCTCCTTCACCACACCCTCGGCCGAGCTGACCTTCCTCTTGGGCATGCTGGCGGCAGGGAGGGCTCGTGCCAGGTGCCTGTGGGCCGCGGCGCGCACAGAACCTTCGCGAAGCTGGGTTGCTCTGGCACTGCCTCTCTGCCCGCCCCCATGCTGTGGGACCCGCGGGGGCAGTGGCAGAACCGGATGGAACCGGATTGGGAGCCCGCCCCCTCCTCCAGCCCCGTCCCCCAGCCAAGGGCTCCCCCTCCTTGTCGGCCCGGCCACCCCCTCCCCCACCTATTGGCTCGCAGTATTTGTCTTTTTGAGACCAAGATATTTCACTCAGCTTAATGTGCTCCACGGTCACCCATTTTGTATAATATTTCATGAGTTCTTTGTTTTTCAAAGCAGCGTAGTATTCCATTGTGTGAATATACCACAGCTTCTCTATTAATTCATTTATTGATGGACACTTAGGTTGTTTCCAACTCTTAGCAATTGTGAACAAAGCCGCGATAAACATCGGTGTGCATATATCTGCTTGGGTGGCGGTTATAACTTCTTTAGGGTATATTCCCAGTAGTGGAATTGCTGGGTCAAATGGTATTTCTATTTTGAATTTTTTGAGAAAGCGTCATACAGTTTTCCATAGTGGTTGTACCATTTTACACTGCCACCAACAGTGAATAACGGTTTTATTTTCTCCACAACCTCACTAGCATTTTTTGTTTGCTGTTCTGTTAAATTTTGCTGTTCATATGTCATAGTTGTTTTCATTTGCATCTCTCTTAGAGCTAGAGATTTTGAATATTCATGTGTTTGTTTGCCACATGAATGTCTTCTTTGGTGAAGTGTCTGTTCATATCCTGTGCCCATTTTGCAAATTTATTTACCTTTTATCTTGTTGTGCTGCTCTATTGTACTATTTCTCTATTGTTTTCAAAGGCCTGTCATTTCGGAAGTGGACGGCCAATCCTTCTTCCTAGTCTGTCTCAATTTTTTAAATACATATAATAGTATCTGACAGACAAGCATTCTACAGAAAAAAAGCAGATGAAAGACATTTACCCAGTTAGAAAAATGACCAATATTCAGTGTTGCTGCCCACCCCACTACAGGTTTGGTTGGTTTTGTTGGGTTTTTTGGTCTTTGTTTGTTTGTTTGTTTGTTTGAGCCACCCTTTCTCTACTCCAGGAGTGGACAGCATACAAATTGATTTATTTCAACGAACAGACGCTGCCCTGGATGTGCTCACTAAGTTGTGCCAAGAAATCTGGAAGACAGCCAGCTGGCCGACTGACTGAAAAAGATTGATATTTGTTCCCATTCCAAAGAAAGGTGACCCACCAGGGTGCAGAAACTATCAAACAATATCATTAATATCATTAATGTCATTGTTGTTGTTGTTATGTGCCGTCGAGTCGTTTGCAACTCATAGCGACGCTATGCACAACAGCCCTAAACCCTGCTCTATCCTGCGCCAACCTCACTGCCTCTGACACACCCATCCCTATTACCCCAGTCACCGAATCAATCCATCTCATAGAGGGTCTTCCCCTCCTGCGCTGACCCTCCGCCCTCCCAAGCATGATGTCCCTCTCCAAGGACCCATCCTCCTGGTAACATGTCCAAAGTATGTCAGACGAAGCCCCAGAATCCTTGCCTCCAAGGAGTAGCTTGGTTTAATCCTCTCCAAGATGAATCTGTTTGTTTTC
>NW_006400314.1:277450-287453 GCF_000299155.1 Elephantulus edwardii
TCCTGGAGAGGGTGAAGCCAGAATGCTCCCTGGAGTCAAGGATTCTGAAGCTTCATTTGACATACTTTGGTTATGTTCCTTGGAGAGGGACATCATGTTTGAGAGAATGGAGGGACGGTGCAGGAGAGGAAGAACCTTGATGAGATGGATCGATTCTGTGAATGGAGTGGTGTGAATGAGTGTATTTGAGACGACAAGGTTGACACAAGGTAGAACAGCATTTAGGGCTCTTGTACATAGGGTTGTTATGAGTCGCAAGCAACTTGATGGCACATAACTTGTTGTGCTCAAGTATTTTATAAATTCTAGAGATAAGTCTCTTATCTGACATGTCATTACCAAATATTTTTTCCCATTCTATGGCTTCCCTTTTTACCCTGTTGGAGACGTTTTTGGATATGCATAGGGATTTGATTTTTAAAAGGTCCTATTCAAGGGAGCTCTGGTGGCCTAGTGGCAGCACTGCAATCCCAGAGATTTATGGTTTGAATCCACCAGATGCTCTGCTGGAGAAGGAGGGGCAATCTCCTCCTGTACCAGTCAGATCTGATTTGACGGTACACAGACAAAAAAATAATAATTTATTTTTTTAAAAAAAGGTCCCATTCATCTATTTTATCCTCTCCTGGTTGTAGATTTTTCGGGATGCTTGGAAGACTATTTATGTTGTGAATTAGGACTTCTAGAGTTCTTCCAAGGTTTTCTTTAATGAAGTATGTAGTCCTTGGTTTTAATCCGAGGCCCATGATTCACTTTGAGTTGGTTTTTGTATATGGAGTGAGGTATGGATCTTGCTTGAGCTTTCTGCAGATAGTTTTCCAGTTTTGCCAACACCATTTGTTAAAAAGGATGTCGTTTCTCCACTTAACTGATTTCATCTCTTTGCTTAAAATCAGTTGACCATAGGTAAATGGGCTGATTTCTGGATTCTCAATTCTATTCCATTGATCTAGGTGTCTGTCATTGTACCAGTACCACACTGTCTTGACCACCATGACAGTGTAGTAGGATTTAAAATCAGAGAGATGCCTCCTACCATGTTTCTCTTGTAAGGGAATGCTTTGCTTATTCAGAGCCCCTTTCCATTCCAAATGAGACTAGAGATTGCCTTTTCCATCTCATTGAAGAATGAGATTGGTATTTGTATTGGTATTCCATTGAATGTGTAAATTGCCTTTAGTAGTATTGCCATTTTCACAATATTGAGGCTTTCTATCCAAGAGCAAGGACTATTCTTCCATTTGTCCAGGTCTTCTTTTGTTACTTGTTTTGTAATTTTCTTTGAATAGATCCTTTGTGTTTCTGGTTAGATTTACTCCCAAGTATTTAATCTTCTGATTAGCTATTGTGAAGGGTATTGTTTTTCTTAGCTCCAGCTCTACATTCTCTTTCTCACTGTAGAGAAATCCAACTGATTTTTGTATGTTGATCTTGTATCCCACCACTCTGCTGAATTGGCCAACTATATCCAGTAGTTTTCTTGCTGAGTCTTTTGGGTTTTCTAAGTATATTATCATATCATCTGCATTGAGAGATAATTTTACCTCCTCTTTTCCAATTTGGATACCTCTTATTTCTTTCTCTTGTCTTATTGCTATCACTAAGACTTCCAATACCATATTGAATTTGTGAGGTGATAGTTGGCATCCTTTCCTAGTTCCTGTTCTTAAAGGGAATGCCTTTAACCTCTCTCAATTGAGAACAATGTTGGCTTTCAGGTTTACGTATATACTTTTTACTATGTTGAAGAAATTCTCCTCTAATCCTACTTTGTTGGGTGTTTTAATCAGGAAAGGGTGTTGAATTTTGTCAAAGGCAGTTTCTCCATCAATTGTTAGGATCATAAGGTTCTTGTTCTTAGCTTTTTTTTATATGATGAATTATATTGATTGTTTTTCTTATGTTGAGCCACCCTTACATACCTGTTATGAATCCTGCTTGGTCATGGTGAATTATTTTTCTTATGAATCATTGGATTCTATTGGCCAGGATTTTATTCAGGATTTTTGCATCTATGTTCATAAAAGATACTGGCCTATAGTTTTCTATTTTGGTGGTGTCCTTTCCTGGCTTTGGTATCAAGGATATGTTTGCTTCATAGAATGAGTCTGGGAGAATTCCATCTTTTTCTATTTTCTGAAATAGTTTATGTAGAATTGGTGAGAGTTCTCTGAATGTTTGATAAAATTCCCTTGTAAAACCATCTAGTCCAGCGTGTGCCAGTTTAGGTAGGTTGTGCATTTCTAAGTATTTGTCCATTTCCTCTAGGTTTTCATATTTGTATGAGTATAGTTTTTAATAATATTCCAATGTTAGCCTTTTTATTTTCATTGTTTCTGTTGTAATGTTGCCCGTTTCAGCTCTTATTTGAATTATTTGTGTCTTTTCCTTCTTTACTTTTGTTAGTTTTCCTAGTGGGTTGTCTATTTTATTGATGTTTTCAAAGAACCAAGTCCTAGTTTTGTTTATGGTTTCAATTGTTCAGAGTCTCTTCTGATACCCATTTTGGGTTTTTTCCTTCTCTCCAGGCTTTATAATAACCTTTTGCTCTCTCCCTGAATGATATCCTTGGTGTTATTCCACAACTCATCTAATCTGGAAGCATTAATTCATGTTAAGTGCCTCGAATGCATTCATGAGATGGTTTTAAAGTTCAGGTAGGATATACCTGAGATTGTATTTTGGCTCTTTCAAGACTATTTTCTTTGGCTGCAATTTGAACTTGCAGCCACTTCCACAGTCAGCACGTGGCCTGGATTTGACTGCTGATACTGAGCTGTTCCACCTGTTCTTTCCAGATTGAAGCACTCTGATTCCTGTGTATTCCATTGGGTTAGGTCCATGTGTATAATGGTCATTTACATTTTTATATAAAATGTTTACAATGAATAAGTTATTAATTGTATAATTTAGTCATTTGGTCTTCAAGCTTCATTTCTGTTACCAAGTCAAATAATTGGTAATAGAAAATCACATTACATCTGGATTTTGTTTACTGAGCAAATGTATCTTGGAAAAGGTGGTGGCAAATCTCATTTCATGTTCAGCCTCCTGAATGCATGTGCACTAGCACAAGTGATTTAAATCTTAGCACTTGTTGAAACCTTTAAAATCCACACATTGACAAACCCAGTGTTTTATTTTTTTGAATCTGGGAATTCACACATATTGATAATATAGTTGCCATTTGAGAGCTAAAATTACAAATGCAAATCTTTGTAGCTCACATGTAATCTTTTCCTAAGTAAGAACTGTTTCCACCTAACTGCCAGTTTTGTGCTTCAGGAAGGTGTCTGTGACATTTCTCTACTGTTAAGACTAGACATCAAAAGAAATTTTACAGGAATTATTTTTCACATCATCCTCACTAGGAATCCAGTGAGGGGATGTTTCTAGAAGAGCTGGTGAAGCACCTTCACAGAGGGACACCTGCTGGGAGAAGAGCATTCTAGGATGTCTCTTCTGAGCAGGACTTTAACATGAAATATGAACATTCAAAGGCATTGCGTGACCTTGCCTCTACCTAGCATCATTTTGGCATCTAATGGCATTCTTGCCCATGTGTATTGTTCCCCTAGGCTGAAATCTCCATATCACTTCTGGAAGAGAGTTCAGGCCAGCATATGCCTTACACAGGCAGCATGGTAGGTCCTGCAGGAAGGTGGCTAGGCTGCCAGGTGAAGACTGGTGTCACCCCATTCAGAGTGGGTGGTGTGAGCGACAGGCTCTTCATTCAGAAATGGACTGCCAATGAAGATACTTGCTGCAGAGGCACAGTCAGCCAAATGAAGAGTAACTGGTCCTTCTTCTGGTCTGCTGTGGGACACTGGACAGTGCCTTGGGTGCCTGCTTACCTTGCTGTGACACTGGAGGAGGACCACTGTGATGTTTCTGGTTTGGGTTTGTAGGGCATGTGCTGTATGTGTTGTGCTTTCTCATCTGCATTTATGTCACACTATGTTCAGGTTTTAACCCTCTAGCTATCATGCTTATAAGCACCTACTTCCTTGGGCTTTGCCTAAGATGTACTGCCATGACCTGCAGCACCCAGGGAGCAGCAAGTTTCCACTGCCCAACTCACTTCCCAGCACCTCCAGGGTCTGCCAGGGCCTTCTTGCTGGAGGAAGGAGCCCACCATCATCTGACAGCCTGGCTGGACAAGTTCAGCACCTAAAGACTGCTTCAGACAGCAGAAGGGGTGTCAGAGACGGAGCCTCTAGAGAGGATTTCCTAGAGTTTGGCTTCTGCATGCATCCTTCCCTGAAGATACAAGATGGCCCTCCACTCCAAGCCTAGTGCAGTCCCAATGGAGATACCGCTCCCCCTACAACTCAATGCTTCAGGGCAGCAGCCATGGAGGTGTCTAGAAGGACTGGTGACCAAAAGGCCCTGTAGCTGCCATTACAAGTCACACCCACGAGGTGGCACAAAACTATAGGCATTTATTCTCTCAGTTCTAGAACCTAGATGTCCAAAGAGTCTGTGCCTGTATCTCCCTGTGTCCAGTGGCTGCTGGCTGTGCTTGGTGTTCCATGGCTTGAAGCCAGGTTAATTCAGTGTCTGCCTGTGGTCACATCACTTTCTCTGAGTGTGCCATCTTCCCTCCTTTCTGTAAGGACACTTGTGATTGTACTTCGGACCTACTGGTTAATCCAGGACCATCTCAAGAATCTTAACTTGATCTTACCTGTGTGCCAGGTCCATTCACATTTACCTGGGACCAGGACATAGATGTGGGCACAATGTGGCACAGGACTAGGAAGCTGAGGTCACTGGAGACCCAGATAATGAACCCAAACCATTTGCTCCTGCCAACTTAGTACCACTAGCCTTTGTGTGCAATCACTGCCCTCCAGTTTGACAGGTAGCCCAGACCAAGGGGCCATCCCCACCTGAGCACCTGTCCTATCTGTAACTCTCAAGACCTGGTGAAAAACGCCAGCTAGGATGTTGGAGCTACTGTTCTCATCTCTGAGTCATGCTTCTGCCTTTTGCTCTTCCTTCCAAAAGAGGGCAGACTCATTAAGGAAGCTGCTCATGCTGGTTCAAGGAATAGCATTTGTGTCTAACTCCCTCCAGCAGTTCCTCAGATTCTGTATTTGCTGCATTTGACTACCATTGCAGTCCTTTCCTGTGAGGGGCTTGCTATCACAGGATTCTAATGGGGCCTTGACTAGGTGCTGAGCCTGGTTCCAGGCTCAGGGGCTTCCACAGTGTGGAGATGGGGCCAAGTAAGCAGAGGGGTCCCTTCCTTGAAGGATCTCTCTCCTGTCTGGGAGAGTCCTGGGCTCACTGGTGGCTTGTGTCTTTGGTGCACAGAACCCTGTGTCCTCAGAGAACAAGCTCCATGGTGGTGCTCCAGGCCTAGTAGGGGTGAGGGGTGTCATCTGAGTGCAGCAAGATGCCCGCCCTGCAGGTGAGTGGAAGACAGGTCAGCTCTATGGTCCTATGCTGAGGACCTGCATGGAGCTACATAGTTCAGCAGCTGCAGAGCAATTCTCACTTGGAGCCATTCGTATCTCCAGGAAAATCCAGCCCCTTCTGGGAGAGATGTAAGTCAATTTTGGTTAGGGCTGCTCACCAGACTCTCCTAGGTTATGTTCCTGAACTCCTCACAGCCCTGGTTAAAGGCTGTTGTACAAATGGAGCCCCTGAGGAATGGGGCCTGGCTTATGGGCAATGTGGACCCACAAGATTACCTGTACCCTTCCTATTGTGAGGGAGAAGCTGGGCCCAATCATCAGGATTCTCCTCAGGACCAACAAGCAGTCTGCACCAAGATGGGTAAGCTTACCCTTGTCAGACTGTGGGTATGGGAAGCAGGCAGGTCTGGCATGTCCTCCCTCAGGGTTCTGAGCCATCCTCACACTAAGACAATTTCCCCCTCATTGAGGGAGCACCCTGCAGGGGATGAAGACCTCAGTCAGGCCTTTCCCTTGAGGTGTAAGGGTTAGGATCGCCAAGTGGGGTCTCTTCAAAGGCCCTGGCTGGAAAATGGGTGAAAGGATATCCTGGGCCAGTGTACTTGCTTTCTTGGAGCTGCCCAACAGCCAGGCCGCACTGCTACCTCAGTGCAGACAGGTGATCATTCTGGTGCCTGCTTTTAATTCTCTCTTCTCTCTTTAATCTGTGCATTCAGAATGAGATGGATCGTTTTTAAAATGATAATAGAATGTAAGTACATTTTTAAAACATTTTTAATGCTTTCTTATGGTCTATCGCATATATAAAAAAATAATGGTGTTTAGCAGTGAACACATAGTAGAAGTGTGTGTGGCACATGCCATCTTTTCCTGTTGAGTGGCATTCCAGCAGTGGGGCATCTGGGAGATTTTCTTGCTTATGTGGTTCAGCTCTTGAGCACATGAAACTTTCAGGATCCCCAGTGACTTATCTCAGTGGCTCCAATACTTCATTTGGGTTTTCAAGATATAATACCCTGTCAGGCAGGGTCAGAAAGGAAGGACACTGCATTTTGTAGACTTAAGTGTGTTTAAAGAAACTTAAGTGTGTTTAAAGAAACATCTGTCTCTTAGCACTTGATCAGGGACATCTTATGAGAGTATTTTAAAATTAGATTCCACCTAACTACTCATCAGTTGGGGAATGACTAAGGCATATGTGGACTAAGGCACATGTTTGGCAGTTAGTGAGTAAGAAAAATACAGAATACAGAGTTATCTATGGCTAAAGTACCAAATACTTTAGGTGGGGGTGGGGAGGAGATCCCAAATTATAGGGTATCAGGGTTAGAATGCAAAAATCTTGCACAGAAAGGAAACAAAGCACTAAACAAGTCCTCTGGGCGTGGGCTTGTCCAGAGTTGACTTCTTCATGGTATCCCTGACGGGGCGAGGGGAACAGGACTGCTAGGCAAAACACATTTCAGAATATCCTTCAGAATATCTGACATACTCTTTCAAAATAGCCCACCTACTTTTTTAGTTATAAAAGCACACTTGTTATAGTGAAATTGGAGTATAAAGAAAAAGGCAATGCCAACTTCAGCAACTGGCTGTAGCAACCACCAGCGTGATATCCGTTTTTCAGGACTTTTCTCTGTATATGTGTGAAGTGTGTACACATAAAACATGCACACGTGGCATATTCTTTTAAAACAATATTGCTACCAGTTGCCCATGTTTCTGAAAAATACCACAAATAAAACGACTAGAAATCACAGCATCTAGCCCTTCTGTACATTTCCCAACTCCCGACTTAATGGACCAATGCTCCGCTGACTGCCCAGTGTGGCCGGATGCTTAAGTTTCATTCCCAGGTTTGTCCAGTAAACATGAACATTGGCTCACAGGAGGGAAGTTCTCTGGCAATTTAAACACTGAAGCTTACTAGGGAGCTAGATGAAGGTTAACAGATGCCACATTGGGAGCAAGGAGCTGATATTATGGGGAAACCCCAGAATAAAAAGAACTTTACAGTGGAAACTGCCTTCCTTTTTAAAAGAACTTGGGATCTGTCAGCATGTGAAAGCCATCTTCTCCCCCCGTACCCCAGATGCCCACTTGGTGGAGGGGGTGCCAGGTTTTTTTTTCCTGCAGGATGGTTTGAATTCTGCTACTCTTGTTTTTTCTGCTCATCAATTCTATTCAAAACAGACATACAGAACACATTCCTTCCTTGTAACTGCTGAACATATTCGTGAAGCCACATTCCTTCATTCGCAGGTTGAAGACATCTAGATAAAACCTAATTCTGAAAAATGGGTTTTCCTGAAGTATCCTGACTCTGACAGAGGGGATGTGGAGAGTGGTTCTTTGCCATGGCACTGTAGCCACTTCTGAGAGGGGGAAAGGCTTTCTGTGCAGTAGCAGCTGGATGTCCCTGTGCACATGTGAAGGAAGCTAAGGGTAACTGGGCCAGGTAGGCCGCTTGTCCCGAGACACTGCTCTAATGCAGCCTATACTACAAGTGGCAGGAACAGAGGTGTGTCCCTTCCCCTTGACCAGGGCCAGAGTTGGGGAGGCTGAGGAAGCAGCTCATGTATGTAAGGTTGAGGGCAGGCTTAGCTGCTGGGCAGCTAGAGGCCTTCCTGTCCCTGTCCCACTGAGTACTGGGTCAGGAAGACTGGCAGGAAAGACTGGAGTCCTGGCCCTATGCAGATGTCAGTGTGCCCCTTCCACACCCTTCTCAGTACTTCCTTTGACCCAGTTCTCCTAGAAAGCCCCATGTAGAAAGCAGATTGAGGTGGAGCTGCATGCTCTGGTACTTAATACAGGCAGAGTCGATTGTTTTAGCCAAAAAACTTCCCTCAAGACCACGAGTCTGATTATCACACACTGGCCAAGCCTCACTTCCACACAGGGAAGGGACCCAAGCAAGGGCGATGGGCAGTACCTGTAATCACTCTGGGATCCAAGGATCTTGACAGCCCTGGACTAATGGACTGTCAGTGTGGCTTTTTAAAAATAAATTTTAAAAAAACTGTTTATTCTTGGCAGAGCGACGTGACACACAAGCAAAGCGATGCAGTAAGTCTTATTTGCTGAGGACTGGTGACTTGGCAGCTTAATATCTGGGAACAGACTTCAACCCCTAACTCCAAGCGCTGCCCAAGCCCTGCACCCCCATCCCTGCCACAGCACCGTGTCCAGGGACACCACCCCACCACCATCCTGCACCCCCACACTTTTGGCACACCCTGGTGGCCTCGGCACAACCCTGCAGCCCCTGGCGGTGCTCCAGGGCCACTAGAGACTCCTTCACGCAACACAACAACAGCCGTGGACAATACAATTCTGAGTCAGCACACAAGGGCACACCATGGAGACAACCATCATCTGAAGCCACCAATCAAGCTGCTGTGGGACTGATCTGCCACGAGAAAGGCTGGTAGGATCCTAATTGGGTTTTCTTGGGCAACGCCTATTGTCTGGGAGAGTTCCCAATGTTGAGCCCACTGGTGGGAATTTGAGCTCTCTCAGGGCACGCCAACTGCCCAGGAAAGAGCGGGCCAGTGATAATTTGGTGGAACTTTAGTGGACACTGCAGACCAGCCAGAGGCGAGTGGGTTGGTGGAGATTTGACTTTGTCTTGTTGAGTGCCCTTGACCCAGGAGCCTTCCTGGGCAGGGGCCACGGTGCATGGGCAACTGCGTGAGCACCACTGGACAGGGACCAGTGAATGAAAAACACTGCGTGGGAGAAGGACAGCTGGAATTTGAATAGGGACCCCAGTTGTAAGCACACCCAGACAACTTGAGGCCTGAGTGAGGTCCTCCAAGTGGTTGACCAGCCCTTGTGATTGCCGCAACCACATGCATGCCCTTCCCTATTTGGCTCCACACCTGTGTCTACACATTTCGTTAATCAACCTGCCTTTAATCTGGAGCACCTTGACCTATCTTACCTACAAGAGGCTGCTCTCACAGGCTCTGAACTGACATTTCCCTGGAGTCAGACGTTCAGAGAAAATCACAAGTGGAATACCTACCCAACGGATCTCTAGAGCATTATCTTCATTGAGAACATATCAATGTCTCGAAGAAAGCAAGCTGTCCCACAAAATACACAAGCACAAAGCAAGATGTCACCCCCAAAGGGTGACAAAGTATCAATGGATTTCCTGAAGCCAGAAAGTCTGATGGAACTTTCTGACACAGAATTTAAAAGAACAAAGATTGAATATTTTCAATGGATGAAAGACAAACTTGAAGAATTACAGGATAGTACAAACAAAAAACAGGAGGAACTAAAACAAAACAAAACAAAAAACAAACAACACCAAGGCATATCATAGTTAAATTTGCCAGAACCAAAGATAAGGAGAGAATCCTGAAAGCAGCAAGGGAGAAACAAAGAGTAACCTATAAGGGAGAGCAGATAAGATTAAGTGCCGATTTCTCAAAAGAAATCATGCAAGCAAAAAGGGAGTGGAAGGACACTCAAAGAACACAACTATCAACCAAGAATACTGTACCCAGCAAAATTATCCATCAAATATGAAGGACAGATCAAGATATTCCCAGAAAAGCAAAACCTAAGAG
>NW_006400315.1:0-2962 GCF_000299155.1 Elephantulus edwardii
AAGACTACATGTGTTGTGGGATGCTATAAAGGATATCATCCATGAAGAAACAAAAGGTCATTACAAAAGCAAAGGAGAAAAAATATAGAAATGTGTGTCAGAAGAGACTAAATATTTCATTGCAGCTAAAAAAAAAAAACACAAACTTTTGGGAGTTAAAGAGCTAAACAAAAGATTTCAAAGGCTACTCAGGAGGACAAAGAGTAGTATTATAATGAAATGTTCAGAAGGCTGGAATTGGAAAATAAATATGGAAGAACTCGCTCTGCATTCCTAAAGCTGAAAGAACGGAAAACAAATTTAAACTTCATGCCGCAATATTGAAAGTACTATGGGAAATATATTGAATGACCCAGAAAGCATCAAAAGAAGATGAAGACAATACATATAACCATTGTATCAGAGTAAGAAATTATATAGGTGACACATCACAATGGCACCAGAGGAAATGAAATTGATAATATCAGAATACTATGAAAAGCTATATTCTGATAAATTTGAAAACCGAGGGGAAATGGACAAATTCCTTGAAATGCATGCCTTACCCAGGTTGACAAGGACAGGTATAGAACACCTGAACAGACCCATCATAAGAGAATAAATTGAAAAGGTCTTAGACTTCTTCATAAGAAAAGACCTGGACCAGATGGCATCACAGCTGAATTCTATTAAACATTCAGAGAGAATTTATCACAAATTCTACTTGAATTATTAGGAAAAAATTTTGAAAAAGAAGGCACATTTTCAGATTAGTTCTAAGAAGCAAATATAACCCTAATACCAAAACCAGGCAAAGATATTATCAAGAAAAAAAACACTACAGACCAATATCTTTCATGTATAGATGCAAAAATACTTAAGAAAATACTAGAAAATAGAATTCAAAAAGATGTAAAAAAAATAATTCACCATGACCAAGTGAGACTCATAACAGGTATGCAAGGATGGTTCAACATAAGAAAAACAATCAACATAATTCACTAGATTAGCAAAGTAACAAGAACCATATGATCTGAGCAATTGATGAAGAAAAGGCATTTGACAAAATGAAACATCCTTCCTGAAAAGACAATTAATGAAATTGGAATAGAAGGTAATTTCCCCAACATAGTGATAAGTATATGTGTGAAACCAAGAGCCAGCATCATTCTCAGTGGAGAAAGACTAAAAGCATTTTCCTCACCAACAGGGAACAATCAAGGATGGCCACTGTCACCACTTCTATTCAATTCTGTTTTGGAAGTACTTGCTAGGATAATACAATAGGAGAAGGAAATAAATGGCATTCAGATTGGCAAAGAGATGGTTAAACTGTCATTATATGCAGATGATATGATAGTATACACAGAAAACCCCCAAGAATCAACAAACAGTTAAAGTTAGTAAGCAAATTTAATAGAGAGGCAGAATATAAGACCACTATCCAAAATTCAGTAGCATTCTTCTACAGTAACAAAGATAACTCAAGGAAATCAAGAAAGCAATACCATTTACAATAGCCAACCACAAATTGAGATACATAGGAGTGAACATAACTAGAAATATAAAAGCCCTATACAAAGAAAACTACAGAGCATTTCTGAAAGACACAATAAAAGACCTAAAGAAATTGAAAATATGCCATTTTCATGGATAGAAAGACTCAAAATAGTGAAAATGACAATCCTACCAAAAGCAATCTACCTATTCAAAGCAATCCCAATCCAGATACCAAATTCCTTTTTCAAGCAGATTGAAAAGGAAATTATCGAAGTATTTGGAGAGGCAAGAGACCCTGAAAAAGCAAAATACTTCTGAGAAACAAAAATGAGGTGGGGGGGGTACAGCACTAGACCTCAAAACCTACCACACAGCACTAGTAACACAAACAGCACGGTATTGATACAATGGCAGGCACATAGACCAATGGAACAGAATTGAGAACCCAGAAATACACCCAGGTATCTATGATCAATTCGTATTCGACAAGGAATCAAAGCTATCAAATGGGGAAGTGACTACCTCTTCAAAAAATTATGCTGGTAAAACTGGACTTCACCTGCAGAAAGATGAAACAGAATTCACATCTTACACCATTCACAAAAATCAACTCTAATTGGATCAGAGACCTGGGAGTAAAGCCCCAAACTATGAAACTTATAAGAGATAGACTGGCATGAAACTTATAAGTGCTAGTCCAAGGTATAAAGAGACTCTCAAATACAGCCAGAAGTACACAATCTGAAGAGGATAAAATTGATGAATGGGACCTTCTAAATATTATAATCATGTGTACATTAAAACCTTTTCCCAACAGGGTGAAAAGAAAACCTATCAACTGGGAACAAATATTCAATAATACCATCTCAAACAAGAGTCTGATAACAAAAGTTTACAGAATACTTTTGGGCCTCCACAAGAAAAAGACTAATAACCCAATTACAAAATGGGCAAAAGACATGGAAAGAATTTTCACAGTGGAAGATATCTGAATGACCAACAGACACATGAAGAAATGCTCAAGATCAACTGGCAATAAGAGAGATGCAAATCCAAACCACAATGAGGTACCATCTCACTCTAGTAACAGTGGCAAAGTTTAACAATGGAAGCAAGTAATAAATGTTAAAAAGGATGTGACAACATAGGAACTCTTATACATTGTTGGTGGGATTGTAAAATGATACAACCAGTCTCGAAGGCATTTTGGTGCATCCTCAAAAACTGAACATAGAAATTCCATATGACCCAGCTATTCCACTACTTGGAATACACTCTGAGAAAATGAGAACTGAGGACTTGTATACCAATGTTCATCAATATTCACCATCACAAGAACATGGAAACAGTCCAGATGTCCAACCACAAATGAGTGGATTTGAGAAATTACAATACATTCACACAATTGAATACTATGCAGCATGCAGAAGCAATGATTTTGGAAATTATTACCTAACTTGGGAGGGACTGGAGAGCATTATGC
>NW_006400315.1:3140-3930 GCF_000299155.1 Elephantulus edwardii
AATAAATAAGTTTTTAAAAAAATAGAAGCTGGAAAGAATACACAGAATCACTGTATCAGAAAGAATTGATTGACACTGATAAATTTCAGGAAGTTCCATATGAACAGGAGCGAATAGTATTGAAGGATAAAATTGAAGCTATGTTGAGGCATTGGCAAAAAATAAGCCTCCAGGAATTGATGGGCTATCAATTGAATTGTTTCAGTTAACAGATGCAGTTTTGGAAGTGTTTACCAGTTGATGCCAGGAAATGTGGAGGATTCTGTCTGGCCAAGAGATTGGAAGAGGTCCATATTTGTTTCCATTCCCAAGAAAGAAGATCCAGCTGAATGTAGAAATTATCAAGCAAAGTCATTGATATCACATGTAAGAAAAATATTGTTGAGATCATTCAACAATGATGCGAACAATGTATAGGTAGGTGACAGCCAGAAGTTCAAGCAGGATTTAGGAGAGACCATATAGCACCAGGGTTATCATTGCTGATAACCCAGATGAATCCTGACTGAAATTAAGGAATACAAGAAGAAAAACTATTTGTCTTTTATTTTCTATATAAAGGCATTTGACTATGTGGGTCACAACAAGTTGTGGCTGACAAAGGGAGTCCCAAAGCACTTAATTGTGCGCATGCAGCACCTGTTCCTGGACCAGGAGGCTATTGTGTTAACAGAGCAGGGGAAAACTGTTGTTGTTATGTGCCGTCGAGTCATTTGCGACTCATAGCGACCCTATGTACAACAGTCCTAAACCGTGCTCTATCCCGTGCCAATCTCATTGCCTCTGACAC
>NW_006400315.1:4030-7139 GCF_000299155.1 Elephantulus edwardii
CTCCTGCGCTGTCCCTCTGCTCTACCCAGCATGATGTCCCTCTCTAACTACATGGTTTAAATTTGAGAAAGGAGTGGGTCAGTTGTATTATTTCTTCATACCTATATTAAATCTGTGTACTGAACAAATTATCTGAGAACCTAGACTATGAAGAGTGTGACATCAAGATTAGAGGGAGACTTATCAATAACCTGTGTTTTGCAGAGGACAAAACCTTGCTCAAAGTGAGGAGATCTTGAGTCACGTGTTGCAGAAGATCAAGGAATATAGCCTTATGTATGGGTTGCATCTCAATGTCAAGAAAACTTTTAAATACAAAGTTCTGCCCACTAGATACTGATTGACTTAAATAAGAGGCTTCCAGCCTCTTTTGTTAATGAAATTCAGGTGACCAATCAGCTTATTCTCGATTGTTCAAAAAATGAAAAAAGATGACCAACAGATTTTACGTGACTTTCAACTATATCAGGATAACCTACCCTCCAGAATCCAACAACTGCACACATGAGCCTCCAAACTGGCCACAACTCAACTAGATTTAAATACAAAAAAGTCATCCCACAACTTTTAGCCCACAGCTCACAGTAACTAAATCCAAGTGGCTAATTAGTATCTTAAAAACATGAAAGTTGTATTTTGCCTTTGTGAAAGTATACCTGTGTCAGACACAATTTTACACACAAAATAGCTAATATCATATTTTCTCTTTGAGAGTCCATTTAGCACCCTGACCTATTGGTAGCTGGAGATGTGCTATCCACCCAAAGAGCATTTTACCTGAATGCACCAGGTGCTCTATGGCAGAAATGTGTAGATCTCCTCTAAAAACCACGTGGAGTATTAGTTTTGAATAGTCTGTTCTGCCTTCAGGAAATACAAAAGAATGTTTTTGATTTGACGGGTAAAGTAAATAGAACATTCATGATTTACTTAATTTCACTTTATTTTACGCGACCTTGGAAAACATGTGTAGGAAGTGGATTTTCAAAGGTCACTTCTTTCACATAATATGGAATATTTGTATTCTGAATCATAGTTTTCTAACAAGTGATATCAATTTGATGATACAGCAAAAATAGCTGTGCAAAATAGTTTATATGTGTAAAAAAAGAAAGCAAAAAAAGTAATAGAATATATAAGAAGTTTTATTTCAAATTTCTTTTTCTATATGATTTATTTGTCTTTTAATTACTATTATGCTCTCATTATCTTTCAGAGCAATTGAAGAGCAACAATGGTAAGGTTCTTATCATAATATTAATATAAATGAAATACTGTCAAAACTTTTATGTTGTGCAAGTGTGTAGGTATCAATTTTTACACTTATATAAAATGATAACCTCATTCTTAGGAATTTTGTCCACCGTACCTTCTTTTTCATGAATACGTACTTGAAGCATACATCTGAATTAGTTTATTTTTAATGGTATGGGCATTGATCCAAGTACAACTCTATTTGATAGAATGAACTATCTCAGAAAATAGATGTTTGAAAAACTCTGAGAAAAAATCACTTTTAACAAAAACGAGTAACAAAAATGTCAGTTTCTCAATGTTCAAATTCAACTTGAAGTATACAATGTATTTTTTTCTTCCACACAATTAACAGTCATTGTGAGCAGAAATACTCCATTATTAATAAGCGTTAAATTAGGCTCACTTTTCCTTGTATACACTATGGAAAAATTTACTCTTCCAAGAAATTTAGATGTATAAAGAGATCGGTTTCTTGCTGCTCTACTTACCTAAACTCACACATTGAAGTATATTATAATCATCATTCCATAATTTTCTCTGTAAAAAACAAAGATAGGGAATAAGAACGCATCACTTGCTGTTTATGATAAATATGAGCAATCTTTCTCCTATACTTTCTCACATTTAAAAAGACATGTGCCCAAACTGGTTTAAAAAAAATCTCATACTTGAATATCCAGTGAGCAGACTGGCCTAGAGATTTGGAGGTTTGTTATCAGCCCAAGGGGATGTAATTCAAATCACACATTCTCCTTGGGAGAAAGACGGTGTATCTCCTTTACTACAATTTACAGCCCTTGAAATCAACTGGAGAGTCAGCTAAGCACCAATTTAGCCTCAAATGTCAATGACAACAAAATGAAAAACTCTGCAACAATGAATGACTGGAACCCTTAAGTCTCTGTAAACTTTCATAAAATTAATTTAAGAGAAAAAATAATACAAGATAAGTTAAAAAAAGATTTAAAACTCTTACTGAGATGCAAAGGAAATAGAAACATTTCTTTTTAATGATATCATATATGTAACTTCACTTTCTTTCTTAGGACTTCTGGAGATATAAATGTTGTTTTTGTTGCGTGCCCTCAAGTCACCTGTGTCCCATAGCAACCCTATGTACAACAGCTCTGAAGCTCTGTCCTGATCCAGTTTCACAGATTCTGAAACGCCAGCACTTATTGCCTCAGTTACTCTATCAATCCATCTAATCCCCCCTCTTACTTTACATTGGTGTGTGTTTTCAGTCCTTATGGAATAGTTCTATTAGGCAGCACACGGTTCTCTAACAATTGAAAATATCTTGGTAATCATGAATAATGTAAATTAAAAAAAAACAACAGCACACAAATTCAATATTGTACTTGAACTGTATTATATTCCTTTGTAAGATGATTTTGTTTTGTTTTTAATTATTGTCATATTTTCACTATCTTTCAGAGGAGGCGCCTCAGGAGAAGGGTAAGAACATTATATTCATGCAAAGTATTTTATATTGAGGTAATTTTTTTAGTCAGTGTGAATGTATAGGTATCAGCCTTTAAAAGTATTTGCTTTTATACCCCTAATTTTTGAGCATTTTTATCTCTTGGAAACTTCTAGCCATTAATTGAGACTTGACACGTACATGTAAATAACATTCTTATTATCACTGTTTGCATTGAATTGTTGTTGTTGTTGTTGTTATGTGCCGTCGAGTCGTTTCCGACTCATAGCGACCCTATGCACAACAACCCTAAACCCTGCTCTATCCTGCGCCAGCCGCACTGCCTCTGACACACGCAACCTGATTACCCCAGTCACCGAATCAATCCATCTCATAGAGGGTCTTCCCCTCCTGCACTGTCCCTCCACA
>NW_006400315.1:7942-11234 GCF_000299155.1 Elephantulus edwardii
ATTAAATGTTCTGGGATTCCCATTCTTCTCAGAGTCAGCAAGAGTTTGTTATGATCCACACAGTCAAATGCCTTTGCATAATCAATGAAACACAGATAGACATTCTTCTGGTATTCTCTGCACTGAATTAGATGCCAAATAGAACATCTTGGATTGTGTAAAACTAATTACAAATCTGGCAAGTTTTATAAGTTGTAATGGTACCTAAATCTGACTGTATATATTTTTGCCCAACTCTATTTAATGGGACATTGGGCACAAAACTTCCGGGAAATGCAATAACTTGTCTTCACTTTATTTTTATATACATTATAGCTTAATTTATACTTTGTGGAAATGCAGACTCATTTAAGAGATGACATATTTGCACTTTGTCTCACATAAAATAGCATATGAGATGAAATTACAAACATCATACCAATTTAAAAAAAATTATGAAGATTATTGTAAATGTTTTATCTTTTGTATAACATCTGTCTTTGCACACGTACAAAGATGTACACACATACACGTATATCATCATCCCTTAGGAAACTATTTCATTTTGACTACAGTGAGCTGCAAATGGAAGAGAGGAGGCTCTAAGCCACAAGGAATTAATCCTAGAGCACAAATTCAAGAGAAAGGACTTGTCCTCAGAACCATCTGAGATAGGAAGTCTTCCATAATACTAGTACCTGTTATTTGAACTTACAGACTCCTAAACTTAAGAGATACTGACCACAGCATAAGAAATGGGCAGCAGCTAGAGGCATTTGGAATCACAGGAGCCCAGAAAGCTTGAAATATAAGCTATCGTTTCAAGGGCTGGATAGTGGTAGATAGGTGTTGAATGTAGCTATTTGGGGTAGAAGGAAATGCTGGTGGAGCAGGGAAATGGGTGGGTCAAGACACATGTGTCAAAGGTGGGTACACACTGAATCTATTGGTTATTTCTACAATTGGGGAAATATCTTTCATCTGTTCTTTCTGTAAAATGCTTTCTTGTCAGAAACTGCTCTAAATCTGAACACTCAGGTTAAGACAGAGTAGGGAGTGGATTTGCCACCCACTTCCGAAATAGCAGGCCATTGAAAATCCTATGTACAATAAAATACACATAGACCAGTATATAGGGCAACTGAAGTGGAGTCCTAAAGTATGGGGAAAAAAGGATGAGCAACAGTTGTAAGCAGACACTAGTGATTGGAGCATGGAATATGAGAACCATGAATGTGAAAAAATGAGATATTGTTAAGTTAGAAATGGGATGTATAAATATTGACATACTAGGTTTTGGTGAAATGAGATGGACTGGCATGGGATATTTTGACTCAGATGATCATATGATCTACTAAATTGGAGATGAAAAGGTGAGGAAAAAAGGGGTTGCTTTCATAGTTAAAAATTAATTTCTGAATCCACCTTGAAATACAATATTATGAGTGATAGGATAATATCCATTCACATACAAGGAAATCCAAAGAATAACACTATCATTTAGATATATGCACCAACAAAGAGCCAAATAAGGGGAAATAGATTTCTACCAACATTTACAGTCAGAGATTGATCGAATATGCACTCAAGAAGCATTAATAATAGTGGGTGACTGGAATGTAAAAGTTGGGGACAGAGAAGTAGGATCAGTAGTTGGATAACATGGAGTTGGTGAGAGAAATGAAGCAGGAGATAAAATAATAGAATTTTGCATAATCAGAGAGTTATTAATTGCAAATATGTTTTATAAGAAACATAAACACAGGCTATACACATGGATTATACCTGATGGTATGCACAGAAATCAGATTGATTATATCTGTGAACCACTGAAGAAGCTCAACATAGCTGTGAAAACCAAGCCAGGTGCGAACAGACCACCAACTACTCATGTGCAAGTTCTAACTGAAGCTAAGGACAATTAAATATAAACTACGGGAACCTAAATTTGACCTTGAGTATATCCCACCTGAATTTTAAAACCATCTCAGGAAAAGGTATGAGGCCTTGAAAACTAATGAGAGAAGACCAGATGAGCTATGGGAGGATATCATTCAGGAAGAATGCAAGGATCATTACAAAGGAGGAAGAAAAGACCAAGAGGGATGTCAGAAGAAAGAAACTCTGAATATTGCACTACAGCATTAAGAAACCAAAGTAGAGGAAAGAAATCAAGATATTACGGAGCTGAACAGAAGGTTTTAAAAGTGTAGCATGGTAAGACAAGGTAACGTATTATAATGAAATATCCATAAAACTGGAGTCAGAAAATCAAAGGATCTGAATTTTCTTGGCATTTCTTTTTTTTAATACTTCTTTCAATTAATTTTAATGAAAGTTTATAGAGACTTAGGGTTTCCAGTCATTCAGTGTTGCACTGTTCTCTCTACCTACCCCCTCATTCCAAATTCACTCTTCTTGAAAATAAAAAGAAAAACTCTTTCATTGTTATGCAATCCTTCTCCCCAGTTCCACTCCACTATTCAGTCTTCACTCTGGACTTTTGTAATAACAAGAATACCCATTCATATTTTCCTTTAAACATTGCTCTCACTCATCTGTTTCAATGCAATATACATTATTCCTCCCCTCCTTTTATGTCTTCCCTCAACCCCAATGTCAGTTTCATTTTACAACAGTGGACCTATGCAATATTTATCCTTTTGTGACTGAGATATTTCACTCAGCATAATGTCCTCCAGGATCATATATTTTGCATAATATTTCATGAGTTCCTTGTTTTTCAATACTGCATAGTTTTCCATTCTGTGAATATACCAGAGCTTGTATGTCCAGTCATTTGTTGATGGGCACTTGGGTTGTTTTCAGCTCTTTGCTATTATGAACAAAGCTGCAATAAACATGGGTGTTCATATATCTGCTTGGGTGACTGTTATGTTTTTCTTAGGGTAAATTCCCAGTAGTGGAATTGCTGGGTCAAATGGTATCTCTATTTGCAAATTTTTTAGAAAGTGCCATACCGCCTTACAGTGGTTGCACCATTTTACATTCCCACCAACAGTGAATAAGGGTTCCAGTTTCTCCACAAGCTCGCCAGCATTTGTTGTTTGCTGTTCTGTTAAATTTTGCTATTCTGTCTGAGGTGAGATGATATCTCATAGTTGTTTTAATTTGCATCTCTATTGGAGCTTTGGATTTTGAACATTTCTTTATGTGCTTGTTAGCCATCTGAATGTCTTTTTCGGTGAAGTGTGTGTTCATATCCCATGCCCATTTTTCTATCAGATTATTTACCTTTACCTTGTTGTGGTGCAACATTGTAAAGATTATGAAGATCTTAGTAAACGGATAG
>NW_006400315.1:12349-12890 GCF_000299155.1 Elephantulus edwardii
TGGGGTAATCAGGATGGGTGTGTCAGAGGCAATGCGATTGGCACAGGATAGAGCAGGGTTTAGGGCTCTTGTACATAGGGTCGCTATGAGTCGCAAAAGACTCGACGGCACATAACAACAACAACAACCACAGCAATCTGTCATGAAAAAACAGCACTGATATCAGGGTTGAGGGGAACCTAAGAAAACAGGTGATAAATAATATGTACTGCATTGAAACAGATGAAGGAGAGAACTGTTTAAAAGTAATTATGTTATGTATAACATAGTGTGAACTTTCTTTTTGCACACACAAAACACATCCAAACACATGCATGTCCCAATCTAGAATGAAGCCTCAGCTATGACGAAAATACTATTAGTCATATGTTGTTGTTGTTTTTAAGCACCGTCAAGTCTTAGACAACTCATAACGACTCTACGAAAGAAAGACCTGAGCGTTGTTCGTTGTTGTTGTTGTTGTTATGTGCCGTCGAGTCGCCTGCGACTCATAGCGAACCTATGTACAACAGCCCTAAACTCCGCTGTGTCCTGTGCCAAT
>NW_006400315.1:13090-21267 GCF_000299155.1 Elephantulus edwardii
CTAGCAGTCCATGGTATTCTCAATACTCTTCTCCAGCACCACAGCTCAAAGGCATCAATTCTCCTTCTATCCTCCTTGGTCATTGTCCAACTCTTATTCGTAGAGTTTATAAAAAAATATAGTACAAGCGTTCTTCTCAAGCATGTCAACAAGGTAAAGAATAAGAAGTAGTTCTATATCATATATGATTTTATTAATGAAATGAAATTGATGGGATGAAAGAGTAAGAGCATTTTAAAACTGTTTCAGTTCATAGATTATTCCACAGTTTTGACAATTTTTTGTTTACATTTGAAAAATCAGGGAAAACAGGCATTTTGAACTTTTGAAAGTGGACCTGCTTCTGAGAGGCAACTCTTCACACAATATAGCTACTGCACCATATTTTGTCTCCTTTACTATTCATTTAGCACTCTGACCTAGTGGAAGGTGGAGATTTGCAATCAAGCAAAACCACATTCGGTTTCAATATCCCAGGTGCTCTATGGGAGAAAGATAGAGAATATTCTCTTAAAACCACACATAGGTCCATTAGGAGTTGTCATTTCTTCATCCAGACACTCAACAATGATTCGGTTTTAACGGGGGAAACAAATAGAAACTTTCTCCATGACACAGCATTAAAGATTTCATTAACTTATTTCATGATAGTTTGGAAGAGATGAGTAGAAATTGGATTTTCAAAAGTCATTTTGATCTCACATTATCAAAATATTGTATTCTGAAGCAGATATTTCTAAAAGGTGAAATTAATTACATAGGACAGCCAAAATAGGACATAAGCATACAAAAGGAAAGCACAAAATTTTCTACCAATCCAGATGTCATATGTCAAATATCTTTTTATTCTCTGTGTGACGATTCTATTTGTCTTTAAATGACTGGGTCTTTTTTGGGTTTTTTAATTAACTTTAAGAGCAATTTAAAGACAACAATGGAAAGGACAGTATCATTCTTTTAATGCAAATTTTAATATTCTGGCTTGGTTTTGATTGTGTATGTGTAAAGGTATCAATTTTCAAAAATGTGTAAAATGATATTTTTAATTTGGCATTTATGTACATTTTACCCTATTTACTAAAATTGAGTCCTTGTAATATATATGTAAATTAGTTTATTCATATTGAATTTTGGCATAAAAGTAGGTTCTACTCTATTGTATAGGATCAAGTATCTCAGAGAATGGGTATGGAATAAATCACAAGGAAGAATTTTTTTCAATGAAAATGTGTAACAGAAATTTGAATACTTATATGGTAAAATTCAACTTGATGCTAACATTATGTTTTCTTTTGCCTCTCTCCCCATCTGGATTATACTACCCCAAGAGAATAAGTACTCTGTAATCCATAATGAATACATCATGATAACATTTTGTGGAATGCACTTACTTGGGAACAATTTGCTCTTCATAGAATTTTTGATGTATAAAGATATTGTTGACTTAATCCTCTACCAAACTAAAGTTGGATATTTAAGTATGCTACAGTCATCATTCTATCGTTGTGCTGTCAAAATAAGGCGACTCAAATTAAATCAATCACTTAATATTTGTGAAAAATACGGGGAAAAAACCCTTTCTCATACATAATCTCTCTCTATATATACACACACACACATATATATGCATATATATATATCTCCAAACTGGTTAAGGAATTTCTTCTTCTTTAAACAGCCAACAGCCAATTAGCAGATTAGTTTTTTTAATTTCGAGCTTAGCTATTATCAAATTTTACACACTTCTTCAGAGAAAAGTGGAGTATGACCTCACCTCCAATTTATACTCCTTGAAATCATATGCAGAGTCATTTAGGCTTTGGTTCCGCAGCAGAGGCCCATTACACTAAGAAGAACAAAAATTCTTTTCTGAGATGACAAGAAAATACCAATATTAGGTCTGAATGATATGCTGTAAGAAATTTGACTCACATTTGTGGACATCTGGAGATATGAAAATTCAACTATATTTTATAAGAAACTCTTTTAGGTTCCCATGGAATAGTTCTATTCTGCAGCACAGGGTTTACTAACAGTTAAAATCTACTTTGTAACAGAGAATAAATAATTCAAATTGGAGAAGACAAACATTAGCCCATAAATCCATTGCTGTATTTGAATTGTGTTCTGTTCAACTGGAAGATGAGTTTGTTCTTAATTATTGTTGTATTTACACTATCTTACAGCCAAACTGATGGAAGACAGAGGTAAGAATCTTTTACACTTGCAAAAAAGTCTAGAGAAAGTCAATAATTATACTCTGTGTGAGAGAATAAGTATGAATATTTAATTAAAATAATGGGCCCTTATATCCCTAAAATTAGAGTAATGTTGTCCCTTGCAAACTCTTTACCATTAAAGAGTCTTGATGCTTACATATTTAGAAATAGTTCCTAGTATCACCCATTATATTGAATTTGATGCAAATTGTTACATGTCAGATTGTGTGTATAAACTAAAGGTAAAGAATTCTTTTCAAAGAAAATGAGTTACGAATTGGACAATTTCTGTGCATACAGATTGTGTTACTAGGTCACTGTCAATCTTACTGAGTAACTAGATTTAATGTGACATTGAGAGCAAAAATATTTGGAAAGGCCTTTCCGTGGGCTCAATATCACTGAGGCTTCACTTAAGCTTAATTTTAAGGCTAAATTAGAAATAAGATGACCAATTTTCAATTCTCATGGAAATAAGACATGAGGTTATATTTATATAGATGTCCAACATTGTAAATTTTATAAAGATTGTAGTAAATGCTTTACATATAACATAGCATGAATTTTCTTTTCGAACACGCTCAAAGACATCCAACCACATGCACGTGCCAATCCAGAAAGAAGACTCACCTTATGATCAAAATGCTATTTAGTTGTATAACCAATGTTAAAGGTAGTACACTTATTCTTTTGAAGCACGTGCACCAGGAGAATAATCGAAAGAGGGTCTATACCATATGCGGGTTTATTAATGAAAAGAACTTTGTGGGACAAAAGAACTGCAGCATATTAAAAGTGTTTCAGTCCAAAGTTTATTCCACAGTTTTGACAATTCTGTGTTTGCACCTGAAAAACAAAGGAAGCCAAGGGGGTTTTATTTTTTAAATCGGACTTGCTTCTGTGAGGCAGTTCTTCACGCAATATAGCTACTGTACCATATTTTGTCTCCTTGACTATCCACTTAGCGCTCTGGCCAAGTGGAAGGTGGAGTTTTGCAATTAAGCATGTATAAATTCGGTGTCCATGTCCCAGGTGCTCTATGGGAAAAAGATGGAGAATATTCTCTTAAAAACACACATAGGTCAGTAATGAAATGTCAGTTCGTCATTCAGACACTCAATAGTGATTCTACTTTAACGTGGAAAACAAAATAGAAATTTTCTCCTGACACAACGTCAAAGATTTCATTAATTTCTTTCATGGTAGTTAGGAAGAAATGAGCAGGAATTGGCTTTTCAAAGGGCATATTAATCACATTATCGAAATACAGTATTTCTAGCAAAGATTTCTAAAAGGTAAAATTCATTTGCTGGGACAGTCAAAATAGGAAAGGCACATACAAATGGGAAGCATAAGTAGTTCTACAATTCCATATGTCACATGGCAAATTTTGAATGTTTATATGGTAAAATTCAACTTCATGCCAAATTATGTTTTGGTTTGTTTTTTTGCCCACATCTCTGTATTACTACATCATGATCAGAAATACACTATACATCAGAAATGAAACTGTAGATCATATTCACTTTTTTAGCACACACTTGAGAACAATTTGTCCTTCTGAAAATGTTAGATATATAAAGATATCATTCACTTAACACCTCGAACAAGCTAAACTCGAATATATAAGTTTGAGGCAGTCATCATTTCATCATTGTTCTGTCAGAACCAAGACAAGCAAATCCAATCCCTCAATTACTTTTTTGAAAAAATATACAGAAACATAAAATTAATCAACAATTTCTCATTCATAAGGTCTTACACTAACACAAGACATATACCCAAACTGCTTAAGGAATGTTTCCTCCTTAAATGTCTAATTGGGTGATTGGTCTCCTAAATTGTAACTGAGCTGTGATCAGAAGGTCAGATAGTCCAAATTTCACATGCACCATGCGAGAAAAGTGGTCTATGAGCTCTGCGCCAGTTTACAGTCCTTGAGGTCAGTTGCAGAGTCATTCAGGCATTGGTTGTGCAGCAAAGGCCAACTGTACCAAGAAGAACATAATTCCATTTCTTAGATGGAAAGAAAAGAAAGACATGTGTTCTGAATAATACAATGTATGGACTTTGAATAATTGAAAGAGGTTCTATATCATCTGTGGATGTATTAATGAAATTTGTGGGACAAGAGAATTGCAGTATATTAAAAGTGTTTCAGTCTAAAGTTTATTCCACAGTGTTGACAGCTTGGTGTTTGCATCTGAAAATTCACAGAAACTAGGTGGTTTGCATTTTTGAAAGTGGACCTGCTTCTGAGAGGCAGCTCTTCACGCAATATAGCTACTGCACCATATTTTGTCTCCTTGACTATCCTTTTAGCGTTCTGGCCTAGTGGAAGATGAAGTTTTGCAATTAAGCATATACACACACGGTGTCCATGTCCCAGGTGCTCAACGGGACAAAGATGGAGAATATTCTCTTTAAAGGACAAAAAGGTCCGTTAGGAGTTTCAGTTTTTGGCCCGGACACTCAACAGTGATTCTATTTTAACGTGGAAAACAAAATAGAAACTTTCTCCATGACACAATGTCAAAGATTTCCTTAATTTCTTTCAGGATAGCTTGGAAGAAAGGAGTAGGAATTGGATTTTCAAAAGGCATTTTGATCTCATATTATCCAAAAACAGTGTTTCTGGGAAAGATTTCTAAAAGGTGAAATTCATTTGCTGGGACTATTAAATAGGACAAGCACAAAAAACAGAAAGCATAAGTTCTTCTACCATTCCGTATGTCACAGGTCAAATAGGTTTTTTTCTTTGTTTGTTTTCATTTTATCGGTGAGGGTTCTATTTGTTTTTAAAGGACTCTTGGATCTCATTCTATTTCAGAGCAATTAAATGACAACATTGGTAAGGATAGAGTCATTTGTCAAGCATTTCTTCTGTGCGTGCATATAAATATTTCTAGAGTGAAGTAAAATGATAGTCATAATTTAGGATTTTTGTCCATTTTGCCCTCTTGACCAAAACTAAGTCATGAAGATATGGATGTAAATTGTTTTATTCCTATGACATTTTTACAAGTCAGTACTTTGTACACTATTGAATAGCATCGAGTATCTCAGAGAACGAGTGTAGGGCAATACTTGAAGAAATTCTGTTTTCAAAGCAAACGACTAACAGAATTTTGAATAAATGTATGGTAAAATTCAACTGATGCCAAATTAGGCTTTCGTTTGATTTTTTGCTCCCATCTGTATATTAACACATCAGGATCAGAAATACACTTTACATCAGAAATTAAACTATAGATCATACTCACTTTTTTGGAACACACTTGAGAACAATTTGATCTTCGTAAAATTTAGACATACGAAGACATCGTTCAGTTAACTCCTCTATCAAGCTAAACTCGAATATAGAAGTCTAAGGCAGTCATCATTCCATCATTGTTCTGTCGGAACCAAGACAAGCAAATCCAATCATCAACTAATTTTTTGAATAAATATGGGGAAACATAAAATTAGCCGTAACAATTTCTCATTCATAAGTTCTCACACGAACAAAAGACATACACCCTAACTGCTTGAGGAGGAATCTTTCCTCCTTAAATGTCTAATTGGATGATTGGTCTCCTAAATTGTAGCTCAGCTATGATCAGAAGGTCAGATAGTTCACATTTCACACGCACCATGAGGAAAATGGGGTATGAGCTCTGCACCAGCTTATGGTCCTTCAGATCAGTTGCAGAGTCATTCAGGCACTGTTGTGCAGGAAAGGCCAACTACACGAAGAAGAACATAATTTCAATTCTTAGGTAGAAAGAAAATAGCGACATATGTTCTGAATATTACGATATATGAAATTTGACTCTCTTTTTGGGACAACTGGAGGTATGAATAACCACCTATTTTTTTTAAAAAGAAACTCTGTTCCGTCTCAAGGGATAGTTCTCTCCTGCAGCGCATGGTTTACTAACACTTGAAATCTACTTGGTAAGGGGAATGAGGCAAATCCAGAGAAGATAAATGTTATCCCATGAGCTCATTCGTGTAGTTGAATTGTGTTCTCTTCATGTGGAAGATGAGCTTGGTCTTAATTGTTGCATATTTCCCCTATCTTCCAGCCCAACTGACTCAGGAGAATGGTAAGAATCTCTTACTCATGCCAAGAAGCCTAGAGAAGGGTCACAATGTTACGCGGTGTCAGGGAATACTTGAACACACTTAAAATTATGGACCCTTATATCCCTAATTTTGGAGCAATGTTAGGACACCTTTTACCATTGAAGAGGCCGGGTGCCTAAATAAGTAAATCAAAATCTTAGTATCATGGGCGGCATTGAATTTGATGCATACTGTTCCATTTCAGATGGTGTGTAAAAGCTATAGGAAAAGAATTCATTTCAACGAAATTGAGTTGCAAATTGTGCAATTTCAGGACATTCAAGTTTACCTATACCTCCTCGTCTTATCTTTTTGAATGATTCGATTTAACGTGACCTTGAGAAGAAAACTATTGGGAAGTGCCTTAATCTGTGATACTTATCTCTGTGGCAGTGATGTGTCAAATGTAAAAATGGGTACCCGTTGTGAACAGTGTTTGGTGGAGCTGTCCGATCAAAACAGGCTTGCAAGCACGAGTGGCATCCACCTCAAAAACAGTTTGACTCCAGAAACTCTATGTGCTTGGAGAAACTATGAACATTATACAGGTCTTCAAAATTTTCTTCATGGGGTAGCTATGAGTTGTTTTCGACCTTTCAGCATTAAACTGCAACAACACCATGACAAATAAGCTGTAAGATGTCTTTGAAGCCAAAGATCAGATAGTTTAGATTTCACAAGCTCCTTGAGGGAGATGAGTAGCATGACATTTCCACAAATGTATAGCCCTTGAACATGGCTACAGATTCATTTAGGCATCGGTTCTGCAGCAGAGGCCCATTCAATACAGTGAACATTAAATCTTTTCAGAGATAGAAATACAATATAAAGCGGCATTTGTACTGAACGATATGATATAGGAAACGTAGTCTCTTTTGAGGACATCAGCAAATACGAATGTTCATCTGTTTTAAAAGAAACTCACTTTCCATGGGATAGTTTTATTCCACAGCACAAGGTTTGCTAACAGCTAAAGTCTACTCAGTAAACGTGAAGAGATGTTGGAAATGTAGAGAAGCCATAGAATAGTCAGTGAATTACTTGAATTGTGGTCTCTTAAATTGGAAGATAAATTTGTTGTTAATCATTATTGTACGTTTACAATCTTTCAGCTAAACTGAAAGAAGAGAAAGGTAAGCATCTTGTACATACGCAAAGTAGTCTAGAGAAGACAATACTTATACTCTGGGTGAGTGAACAAGTATGAATACTTAAATGAATGGACCTGTACATGCCTTACTTTGGAGAAATGCTCTCCCTTGGGATCTCTATACACTTAAAACAGCTTGATACTTACATATGTAAAAATAGTTCTTAGTACCACCGGTTACCTGGATGATGATGCAATTGTTATTTCTCACTTGGCATGTGTAAGCTAAAGACAACAATTATTTTCATTTGAATTTAAAATAAGACAATTGCTGTGCATTCAAGTTATGCCTGTAGCTCATTGTCAATGTTTGTAAAGGGCTAGATTTAATGTGACATGGAGGATAAAACTATTTGTAAAGGCCTTATCTTGTGTTGATCTCAATGCTTATACACTAGGGCTATAGTTTAGCTTCATTTTTAGGCCGATTTTGGAATGAGATGATCTGTTTTTACTTCTCAGGACAAATAAGACATGAGATGGTAGAGATATATCTTTCCTACCTTGTACAGTGTATGTAGATTGTAGTACATGTGTGATGTATACCATAGCCTTTTCTTTTTGCACACAAGCAAAGACATCCAACCACATGCACGTCCCAATCCAGAAAGAAGACTCACCTCATGATCAAAATGCCATTTAGTCATATAACCAATATATGAAAACTACAGAACAGTGTCATTGATTTCACATGCAAGCAA
>NW_006400315.1:22017-23420 GCF_000299155.1 Elephantulus edwardii
GTTAGGGACCTCTCTAAAGTACTCAGGAGCAGCGGTGTCTCTCTGGAGACTAAGGTGCGCCTGATACAGGCCATGGTCTTTGCAATCGCTTGTTATGCACCAGAGAGGTAGATAATGACTAGGGGTGATAGAAGGATAATTGATGCCATTGATCTGTGGTGCTGGAGAAGAATATTGAATATACCATGGTCTATTAGGAGAATAAATAGATTTTGCCTGGAGAGGGTGAAACCAGGCTACTCCTTGGAGGCAAGGATTCTGAAGCTTCATCTGATATACTTTGGACATGTTCTGAGAAGGGACCAGTACTTCAGAGGGATATCATGCATGGGAGGGTGGAGAGACAGGGAATGAAAGAAAGACCCTGTATGAAGTGGATTAACTCAGTGACTCAGTGACCAGGGTAATGCTGGTGAATATGTTAGAAATGATGAAGTTGGCACAGGACAGAGCAGGGTTCAAAGTTGTTGTACTTAGGGTCACTCTGAGTTGCAAGTGTCTTGAATGCACATTAGAACAGTAACAACAGGTTGTTGTACTAGAATATAACAATGCTCTATTCTGGACGAGTAAGGAGGATAGAAGGAGAATTGATGCCTTTGAATTGTGATGCTGGAAAAGAATGTTGAATATACTGTGGACTGCTAGGAGGACAAACAGGTTTGTCCTGTAGAGAGTGAAACCGGAATGCTCCTTGGAGTCAAGGATTCTGAGGCTTTGTCTGACATACTTTGGTCATGTTGGAAGGAGAGACAGGTCCTTGGAGAAGGATATCATCGTTGGGAGGCTGGAGGGACAGCGCAGGAGGGGAAGGGCCTCTAGGAGATGAATTGCTTTGGTGACTGTGGTAATAGGGATGAGTGTGTCAGGGACAATGAGATTGGCACAGGACAGAGCAGAGTTTAGGGCTATTGTACATAGGGTCGCTATGAGTCGCAAGTAACTTGACGGCATCTAACAACAACATTCAGTAAAATATGAATACAGCACATATTTACTCAATTCAAATACAAAGAAATATTATATATTCATTGGGAGCCTTTTTGCTGCCATCCCAAAGACACATGGTTTGAATCCACCAGCAACTCAAAAGGAGAAAGATGAGCAACTTCTTTCTGTATAATATACTTCCTCGTAAAGTCTGCTGGAATGTCAGCTATGAGGCAGTGTTACTCAATGGTACTTAATAACAACAGTGTTGTTGTTGTTGTTGTTGTTGTTGTTGTTTTATGTGCCTTCGAGTCGCCTGCGACTCATAGCGACCCTATGTACAACAGCCCTAAACTCCGCTCTGTCCTGTGCCAATCGCACTGCCTCTGACACTCCCATCCCAATTATCCCAGTCACTGAATCAATCCACCTCATAGAGGGCCTTCCTCTCCTGCGCCGTCCCTCCACCCTCC
>NW_006400315.1:24235-28912 GCF_000299155.1 Elephantulus edwardii
TTCCCATTCTTCTCAGAGTCAGCCACAGTTTGTTATGATCTACACAGTCAAATGCCTTTGCATGGTCAATGAAACACACATAGATATTCCTCTGGTATTTCAATTGACAAGTATAAATCTAGGTCAGTTTCAACATGGCACTAGTTTGTTGTTGTTGTTATGTGTCCTTGAGTTGGGTGTGACTCATAGTGACCCTATGTAAAATAGCTCTGAATCTTACCCTATCTTGAGCCAGTCTCACTATCTCAAATACAACTAATTCTTATTACCTGTTAGTCTATCTAATCTAGGGTCTTATCCTTTACTCTCCCTCCATTCTTCCAAGCATGGTGTTCTTCTTCAGGTACTGGGCCCTCCTGGTCACATGCCTAAAATATGTGACACAAAACTTCAAAATTCTTGTCTCCAAGTAGCAGCCTGGATTCATCCTCCAGGACAAGCCTGTTTGTTCTCTTGGCAGTTCATGATATGTTAAATACTCTTCTCCAGAAGCACAACTCAAAGGCACCAATTGTACTATAAAGTATTATACATCTCTAAATAAGCTCTGAAGTTCTCGTGAGTAAAGAACTCACTGCCAACCCAAAGGCATATGGTTCAAACCCACCTTTGGATGAAAGGCTCCTAGGGAGAATAATAGACAATCTCTGACCTTGTACTTACTCTTTCTGAAAACTCATTAGAGAGTCAGATAGCACATAATATATAACTACACAAAATATCCATTAGTCTGCTGTCTTGTAAACAGTGCTTATTGTATGGCTACATAGAATTTCTGCCAGCACTGTTAGATTACCTTTCTTGAGAAACAAATGGACAAATACGGACCTCTTCCAATCTGTTGGCCAGACTACTGTCCTCTAAATTTCCCAGCATAGACTTGTGAGTACATCCAGACCTGAATCTGTCAATTGGTGTCCCATTGATTCTTGGAGCTTTATTTTTTGCCAGTGACTGTAGTGCAGCTTCAACTTCCTCTCATTATCATTGCCTCTTGGTCATATGGTATTTTTTAAAAATTTTCAGTGTTAGTCAATTCGTTTGGTACAATGACTCTATATACTCTTCATCTTCTTTTGAAGCTTCCTTGATCACTTAATATATTGTCCTTGTTGTTGTTGTTGTTGTTATGTGCTGTGGAGTCATTTGCAACTCATAGCGACCCTATGTACAATAGCCCTAAACTCTACTCTATCCTGTGCCAATCGCATTGCCTCTGACACACCCATCCCAATTAGTCCAGTCACCGAATCAATCCACTTCATAGAGAGTCTTCCCCTCCTGCGCTGTCCCTCCACCCTACCAAGCATGATGTCCCTCTCCAAGGACCTGTCTCTCCTTACAACATGTCCAAAGTATCAGCCGAAGCCCCAGAATCCTTAGCATCTTTCAGTATTGCAACTCGAATGAGATGGTCTGACACAGTAACTGAGATAATAAAGCTAGATGTTTAAGAGACAATGAGACTGGTTCAAGCTAGAGCAGGCTTCAGAGCTGTTGTACAAAGGGTTGCTAGGAATTTCAGGTGACTTGATGGCACATAAAAACAGTATGACTCATATTTCACTTAACAGCATTTAAGGACAAGGACATAACATGAATATTTTGTGGGTGATGATATTTGAGTACTATTAGGTGACATTGTACACAGAGAACAGTTTATCAGAGAATTTGATATTTGCCTCTTAGCCACTGTAAAATGATCTCTCTAAATAAATAAATGTTTTTATTTTTCTTTTGCAGTCCTTATTTTAGAAGAGAAAAGTGAGTTCATTTTTTAATCTTAAAAAGCAATCTCCTGCCACTTGGAGGTATCTATCCTGTTAAACTTGTTTGTTTGGTTTTTATTTTCTCTGTAACTTTAAAATGAAATGTTTTCTTTTGTTTTAGGAAATATTCAAGAGGAAATTGGTAATTTTACCTTCACAGTCAAATCTTTACAAGACCGTGTAATTTCTTACATCAGTTCATCTTTTCTACTCAGCTCTCTATTTCAGTTATAGTTTACGTTTCTCTTGTCTCTATATTTAAGTTACCATGTAAAGAATACTTCCTTGTTTACTTTAATTATGTCCTTAAAATAAAAATGTTTGAGATCATTAATTTCTTTTTCTCTTTGGAAAAGAGCAAAGACTTGACTATAGTTATGGTAATGTTTATTAGCAACCTTTCAGATTGAATACATGCCTTTTTATTTGCATCTTTACCCCTTTGAGACTCATTCTTATGTGTGCATTTCTTTTTAGATAAGAGAAAAAGTCAATTCAATCTTGGTAAGTAACTTAGAAGTGCTGTCACAAGATGACACAAACAGTATGAGATCTAACCCTTTTCTAAGTCTTTTTTCTCATTAATTGTCAGACATCATTGGTTATTCACTGTGGAAGAATAGCATTGAAGATAATATAGAAAACATATCAAAGTGTTTCTTTTCCTTGTTTTTAATGTTCTCTCTTTGAGATGAAAAAGAAATATAATTATTTTGATGAATAATTGTTTTGCTTTATTTAGTTCCTCTTCTTCTCATTCATTCTTTTATGTGTAGATTTTATTCATCCTACTTCCTCAAGTTTTTATGCCATTACTTTGTACTTCCTTCTTTTTCCTGTTTTTATCCTTCCATCCTTTGTCCCTTTACTTTTTTATTTTTCCTTTTTTTCCCATTCTTTCTTTACCCACTTCTTTTTTACTTTGTTACTTCTTTCTGTTTTTTCCACCTTTCTTTCTTTCTTTCCACCTTCACTTTTAAACTGTTACTCTTCCCTGTGACCATTGTTCTCTTAACCTTTCTTTCTCTTGCTTCTGTTTTCTTCTAACTTATATTTTCACCACACGTATACACAAATTTAAAGACTTGCAATTTTAGAATGGCAATGATGATACACTTGTGAGGCTTGAATCTACAGCTTGGTGACAGAATATCAGTATGAAGAAAATGGGGAAGAACCAGAAAATCAGGCAAGTTAATAGTATTTCACCATTCCAATTGCAGGTTGGCAGAAAACAATGCTGTACCCTGGTAAGTTGATTTTTTTGTTTATGTGTGATCAAGTCACCTATCACTCATAGCAACCCTATGAAGAGCAAATCAGAAACTTGTCCTATCCTCCCCCATCCTCACTGTCTCTGTCATGCTCAAACCCATTCATTGTTAGAGTCACTGTATCCATCCTGCTCATTTTCATTCTCCTCAATTATAGGTAACCGAGATCTTAAATTTTATAAGTATTTTACTAAAATATGCTGTAAGGAGAAGACTCTATATTATATAACCCCTGCTCTTGGTAGCATAAAAGATTAAAAATTGGACTGCTAACTGAAAAGTTGACAGTTTGTGTATGTCCTTACAACATTATGACACATGAAGAAAAAATTGAGTCTGCATCTCACTTGGATCTACAATCAATACACTTGGTACCAATAGTCAGGAGATTAGGAGACACAGTGCACTGGAAAGTCTAGTCAGGGACTTATTCAAATTATTGAGGAACAATGATGCCAATTTAAGAAGGATGGATAATCTTCTCCTGTGTGATTTACTGCCTCTGAAAAGCCACTGGAGGATCAGATAGGAGTTGGTTCTGATGTAACAGCAAACAACAATAACAAGTTGTTCCAAAGGAGAAATGTGAGTTCTCTTCTTGAGATTTACAGCCTCAGAATCTATCGGAAGGTTACCACACTCAATCTCATCTCAATAGCAGTAGGGTTTGAGTTTTGATTTAGGGAATTTGTTGTCATTGTTGTTATTGTGTACCATGAAATTAGAATTGAACCACTGCTGACGCTTTAGAAGGCATTTAAAGTCAGCTAATCACACAAGAGGAGGTTGCCCATCCTTCTTTGTGGAGAAGCTAGTGAACTTAAACGGCATGAATTGGGAAATTGCAGCACAGCTTCTTGCCAGTAAGCCACCAATGTATTTGTTGTTTTCCTTTTCCATGTATGCATTATAGCATACATTTTTGTTGCTGTTGTGTGCCATCAAGTAACTTGTGACTCATAGCAACCCTAAGCCCTGCTCTACCCTGTGCCAACCTCTCTGTCTCCAACACACCTAACCCCATTACCCCAATCACCAAATTGATCCATCTCATCTAGGGTCTTCCTCTCCTGCACTATCCCTCCACCCTCCCAAATATGATGTCCCTCCCAAAGGACTGGCCCCTCCTTGCAATATGTTTAAATATGTCAGATGAAGCTTCAGAATCCTTGACTCCAAGGAGGATTCCAGCTTCACCCTCTCCAGGACAAATCTGTTTGTTTTCCTAACAGTCCAGGGTATATACAAACTCTTCTCCAACACCACAGCTCAAAGACATCAATTCTCTTTCTATCATTCCTAGTCATTGTCCAACTCTCTGACACAGCACTCAACTGCAAAGACTATGGCCTGAATCAAGTACATCTTAGTCGCCAGCCTGACATAGAAATTAATTAAAGATAGCTTTATTAAGATTATTGGATTTGTTTTTAATCCAAATTCGGTATGTTGGAGTTATGAAATTTGTGGTTCTTTTTTTTTTTCCTTTCAAGAAAAGGAAAAGAAGAATCTTGGAGAACAAAAGTAATCATGTTTTTATAAATAAAAACACCAAAAACCACAAATCTAAAACTCGCTTCTTGTTGTTGTTATGTGACTTCGAGTCGCTTGCGACTCATAGTGACCCTATGTAC
>NW_006400315.1:30294-32237 GCF_000299155.1 Elephantulus edwardii
TATACCATCTATTCCTGGAGCCTTATTTTTTGCCATTTCCTTCAAAGCAGCCTGGACTTCTTCTTTCATCACCATAGGCTCTTGCTCATATGTTGTTACTGTTGAATAATTTTTTCTATCATTTTCTTCTTTGGGTCTGAGTCTATAAATCTTAATGGGAGGAGACTATCATTCTTCCTCCAAGTCATTGGTAAATTCCAATGTGTGACCTTTGGGTTAGCAGAGTAAATCTCTACAGACTACTCACTAGATCTCCCCACAGTATTTACCACAGATAATGTAAATTAGAGATGTTAATACTCATGAGAATATTTAATCAGAAATAGTGGAAAATGACATTAAAGAGGTTCAGAATGTATTTGTACATCAGCAAAAGAAACATTCATTATACCTTACATCAAAATTTAAAATACTAAATCTGATGATGAATATTTATTTTTTTTTTTTTAGACTGGAAGAAAGAATTTTTTCAGGCTGGTGAGTCATCTCTTGATGTGGCAGAGATTTTTCTCCTTATGCCCTTACAAATGTAGGATGAGGATGATGACAGACTACAATAGAACATATAGATCTCCCACAAGTCTTTTATGTATCTGACCATAGTTATATCTTTGTTTTCAGGAAATATTAAATGGTTGAATGGTTGTTTATCTTTGCAGCAAATGTGAGGCTGGATCCAGTCACATCTCATCCTAACCTCATCTTGTCTGAAGATAAAAAATGTGTAAGCTGGGGCCAGAAGCCTCAAGATGTACCTGATGATCCTCAGAGATTTTATTCTCTTCCCTGTGTGCTGGGCCAACAGATCTTCACCTCAGGGAGGAGTTACTGGGAGGTGAAGGTTGGGGACAAAGGACCTTGGGACCTGGGAGTTTGTTTGAACAATGTAATGAGGAAAGGAAGAGTTGTTTTAAAACCTGATGATGGTTTCTGGGCCATTAGATTTTTTAAGAATGAGTACTGGGCACTCACCTCCCCGGAAACACTGCTTACTCTAAAAAGTCACACTACCAAAGTGTGTATTTTCCTTGACTATGAAGATGGGTATGTCTCATTTTATAATATGACAGATAACTCCCACATTCACACTTTTTCTCAGTGTTCCTTTTATGGATCCCTAAGACCTCTGTTTAGGCTTTGGTCTGGTGATTCAGAGACACTGACCATTTGTACAGAATGAATTAGCCAAAGTGAAGATGACGTTCACCATAAGCTCATCCCTGAGTTAGGTACACAACACAATCTGCTGATTCGTTATTACTGAAGCTTTTAGCTATGAAGTGAATTATTTTTGGTAAGATGTAAATGACTTTTTAAATTTTTTTCATTGTTCACTAATCAATCTTACAAATTTGTTCCAAAACAGTTATCCTGTGCCAAAACATGCTTTGCTTATTGTTTCAATGTTTCATGTATAATTACATCTAACATACACAAATCCGTAGTCAATAATTTAACCATGTAATTATTGTAAAAATGCATGAGTACTTAAAATTTGCGATTATATATTTGGTGCTGAAATTGTTTTAATTATGTCCAATGGCAAGGATAAAGAGAAATAAACTTTTCATTTTTCTTCTTTAGTGCTATTTTTTTATTTTAAAACTATGTTTATAAAGTTGTATAAGATTATTTAGAAAAATATCAGATAATTTTATATATGCAAATATAATAATTGTAGTTTTCTCAGATCTTTGTTGTTGTTGTTATGTGCCATCAAGTACCTTGCAACTCGAAGCGACCCTATATACAATAACCCTAAACTCTGCTCTGTCCTGTGTCAGTCGCACTGTCTCTGACACACCCATCCGATTATCCCAGTCACGGAATCAATCCACCTCATAGACGGCCTTCCTCTCCTGCGTAGTCCCTCTACCCTACCAGCCATGATGTCCCTTTCCAAGGACGGGTCTTTCCTTAAAACATGTCCAAAGTATGTTAGA
>NW_006400315.1:32497-36770 GCF_000299155.1 Elephantulus edwardii
CAGAGAGACACCATTGCTCTTCAGTACTTTAGAGGGGTCCGTAACAGCAGACTTTCACATGGCAATACGTCTTTTAATTTCCTTGCTACTGGTGCCAAGAGAGTTGACTGTGGACCCAAGCAAACTGAAGCTGTGAAAAATCCCAATCTCTTCACCATCTATCCTGATGCTGCCGATTGATCCAGTGGTGAGAACCTTTGTCTTCTTGACGTTGAGTCTTAATCCATATTGGAGGCTGCAGTCCTTGACCCTCTGCATCAAGCACTTCAGGTCCTACTCGGTTTCAGCAAGCAGGGTTGTGTCATCTGCATAACGTAGATTGTTGATAGATCTTCCATCAAACCTGACGCCACATTTCTCCTCATAGAGCCCAGCCTCCTGGATAATCTGTTCTGCATACACGTTAAAAAGGTATGGAGACAGGACACATCCCTCAGGTATGCCCTTCCCAATTTTGAACCATGCAGTGTTTCCTTGCTCTGTTCTGATGACTACCTCTTGGTTCAAGTATAGTTTTCTCATTAGCATGATCAAGTGTTCTGGGATTCCCATTCTTCTCAGAGTCAGCCACAGTTAGTTATGATCCAAACAGTCAAACACCTTTGCATAGTCAATGAAACACAGACATTCCTCTGGGATTCCCTGCTTTCAGCCAAGATCCATCTAACATTAGCTACAATATCCCTAGTACCACAACCCCTTCTAAACCTAGCCTGGACTTCTGGCAGTTCTCTGCTAATGTGCTGTTCCTGTCGTTTTTGGATAATCTTCAGTAGACTCTTGCTTGGGTGTGAAATCAGATGTTTACCAGCACAAAATTCAGAGGGAATACAACTGTTCATGAGTTTATGTGAACTCTAGTTTCCTTAAGGGCTTCTGGTGACATAGTGGTAAGAAGTTGCACTGCAATCACAAAAGCAGGCAGTTCTAATACACCAGCTGTATTAGAAGGAAAACAGGAAGTCTCCTATCCTGCAATCACTTGCCTCTGAAAACCTGTGGGAGGATCAGGTATGGGTTGGTTCCCACTTGAGGGTACATATTAAGTATAAAAAAAGAGTTGAGAGCAAGAGCGAGAAAGAAAGAAGACGGTCTCAAGAAATGAACAGGTAGGTCTTTATTGCATGGTTTGAGAGGGTCACCAAGTAACAGTGCATAGAGAGAAGGTAAAAAGGGTGAAAGGGCAGTTAAGGATACTGTGGGTTGGTTTGTTTCTTATAGAGGTTTTAGGGAGACCTAGGGAAGATGGTATTTTGCTCAGAACTTGGGGCTGTTGATAAACTTGGGATTTTTGGCTTTTGTGATTAGGTGTAGAGCTTTAATCAGCATCCATTATCTGGTCCAGTCTCTGATCTGGTTGCCTTAGACACTATCAGGTTTCTTCAATGAGTGATCAGACCAGGGGCTACCGTGACATTTTCCATTACTGATATTAAAAAAAATATATTATGAATAAGGACAGAGTTATCTTTAGCTACTTCCTTCTGAACCAGGTGACACCTGGGATCTGGTGTTGTTTTCCTGTTGAAATCTGAAGGAGGAACATAATTTTTACGTGTTTAGAGGCCGTTTTTTAGGAGATGGCTGTGAGAGAGTTTGCTAAAAACTTTCTGAAAGAGATTTATAAAACAGGGAGCAACAGTTATAAAAAAGAAGAATGAATAGAAAGGGAATTAGGATGGGGAGGGGATTCCTGGTTGCCGCTAGGTCCTTGGTTGTTTATTTAGGGTGTTAGATTAAAGCAACAAAAGTCTCCTCTTGGAAATAGACAGAGATTCTTTTTTTCTGTAGTTAATAAATTAAGTTTCTTTTTTTGGTAATAAAACTGCTATGAGGAAGTCAATTTTCTCTTGGACTACAACAAACTTTGTTGTAGTATTAGTCTCTAGGGACTCTTGGAGAGTTTTTAAGAGATGCTGGGATTTTTCTAGAGAGATGTTTAGAACTGCAGTGCTGGTAGTAGCTCCTGTTATTTTTTTATTTTATTTCATTAGTGTGTGTGTGTGTGTGTGTGTGTGTGTGTGTGTGTGTGTACCATCAAATGGGATCTGACTGGTACAGAAGGAGATTGTCCCTCCTCCTCATCTGGTGGATTTGAACCTCACACCGCTGGGGTTGCAGTGCTGCTTCTTGCCACTAGGCCACCAGAGCTCTCTAGCAGCTCCTGCTATAATTCCTAAGCTGGACACTAATGGGAGGAGTCCTATAATGGTTTATTTAGGTTTCCTGTGCTGGTCATAGGGATAGGTATTAGTTTAGAATTGATTTGGTCAGCAGACAGGATTAAGCTCTTTGTCTGCAAATGAAGAAGAGACTTGCTTTCAGGCATCTTTAGAAGTTGACTCTGAAGAGAAGCTGCACCTGGTCTGCTTTGACTTCGAGTTTGTATGACCTGAGAGAGGTAGCTAAATACTTTTCAGTTGGTTGATTTAGAAAGAGATGGACAGATGGCAAAGTTTGTAACAGAACACAGTGCTATTTTGATATTGCAAGGAGTTAATATTAAGAAATAGAAGAGAGATCTGGGTTTCTTCTTAAGTAGAAGGTGGAATGAGTTTGGGTTACATTTGGTGATGTTAAGCTGGGTTAGAGTTCAGCATATAGGATAGGATGGTATGATGGAAACTCTATAGGTTTTGTTTTCTGGTAATTGTGATTGTACTCCAACTCAACATCAAGGAGAGTGAGTGAGCCATCCTTTTGTAGCCAAACTCTCTCCCAAATCCTAATTTGAAGAAGCCCATTCAAATACTTTGTTATGATTTTATTTTTACAGAATTAACAATACAGAGTTTTACAGTATGGAACTTTTTAATATTTATTTCCTTCATTCAGCATAATGCTTTTGATGTTCTTATATTTTAAAGTGTATATGAACAGTCAATATCAATTTTATTGGGTATTATTTTATTGAATGTAACACAATTCTTTGATCTATTCACCAATGAACAGTATTTATTTTGTCTCCAGCATGAAGCAATTTTGTGTAAAATTTCCACAAACATTCATGAAAATGGCTTTATTTGTAAGGATTAGTGCTCATTTCTGTATTATACTAAACATTTAGGAATGAATGAATCATAAGGTAAGATTATTCTCAACTTTATAAGAAACTGGAAAACTCATTTCTGAAGTTTCTGTACCAGTATACCTTCACATAGGAATGTATGAAAGTCCCAGTTTCTTCATGTCTTTAATAGAATTTTGTATTGTCTGGTTTGCTTGGTTTTGTTTTAAAATTTAATCCATTTTTATAAATGTAAATACATTTACATGTAAATGGTGGCAATACTTAAGAATACTTTGGGGATAAGGTTAAATGATCCAGGAAGCATTAAAACAAGATGGAAGGTGTACACAGAGTCATTGTATCAGAAAGAATTGGCTGACATAGGATAATTTAATGAAATAAAATATGAGCAACAACCTGTGGTGATAAAGGAGGAAGTTCATGTTGTTCTAAAGAAATTGGCAAAAAACAAGGCTCCAGGAGTTGATGGCATACCAATTGACATACTTCAACAAGCAGACGCTGCCCTGGATGTGCTCACTAAGTTGTGCCAAGAAATCTGGAGGAGAGCCAGCTGGCCAACTGACTGGAAAAAATCAATATTTGTTCCCATTCCAAAGAAAGGTGACCCAAAAGAGTGCAGAAATTATCAAACAATATCATTATTATCACATGCAAGCAATACTCTACTGAAAATTATATGAAACAATTGGAGCAATATGTCAACAGAGAACCGCCAAATGTGCAGGCTGGATTTAGAAGAGGTTGTGGTTCTAGGGATATTATATCTAATGTTAGATGGATCTTGACAGAAAGCAGAGAATACCAGAGGAATCTGTGCTTCATTGACTATGCAAAGGCTTTTGACTGTGTGGATCACAACCAACTATGGCTGACTCTGAAAAGAATGGGAATCCCAGAACATTTGATTGTACTTATGTGAAACCTATACAGGATGTGTCCTATATCCATACCTTTTCAACCTGTATGCAGAGCAGATTATCCGAGAGGCTGGGCTCTATGAAGAGAAGCGTGGCGTTAGGATTGGTGGACGATCAAGCAACAATCTGCGTTATGCAGATGACACAACTTTGCTTGCTGAAACTGAGGAGGACCTCATGCACTTACTGCAGAGGGTCAAGGACTACAGCCTTCAGTATGGACTGAGGCTCAATGTCAAGAAGATAAAAATTCTCACAACCAGACCAATTGGTAGCATCAGGATGGATGGCGAAGAGATTGAGAGTGTTCACAGCTTCAGTT
>NW_006400315.1:43534-65316 GCF_000299155.1 Elephantulus edwardii
AAAAAAAAAGATTTACATTTTCTTTAGCTCATACATCACCATTTCAGATTCAAATTACTAGTTGATATTTACATCTGTTTCTTCTTATTTTTAGGCATGTCACACCAGCAAATGAAGGCCCCCAAGGAAGTTATTCTATTAACATCATTATGCACACTGTATTTACAAAAATTAGGAAGACATACTGAAACAGGAGACGTGAACTGAGAAATTCAAAGTTCAGCTTGAGAAGGCAAAATATTATAATGAATTGTGTAAAAGGCTAAATTTAGAAAACCAAAAGGGAAGAACAAGCTTGACATTTCTCAAGTTGAAAGAACTGTAGAATAAATTCTAACCTCGAGTTACAACTCTGAAAGATTCTGTAGGAGAAATCTTTAAAGATGCAGGAAGCATCAAAAGAAGACTTAGAGAATACTCAGAATCACTGTAATGAAAAGAGCTGGTAAACGTTGAATTATTTGAATAAGTAGTAATTTCAAAAGCCAGTATTGATGAAATAAGAACTTTAAGCTGCACTGAAGGTATAGAGAAAACATAAGGCCCAAAGTGTCTATCAATTGACATGTCTCAACAGAGGCAGTCCTGAATGTCCTTACTAGCCTATGCCAAAATATTTGGAAGACAGCTTCCAGTCATCTGACTGGAAAAAAAAATACAAATTTGTTCCCATCTCACAAAAAAGATGATGTAACAGAATGTAAAAATTGCAAAAAAAATATTAATGTCACAGACAAAATCTTGCTGAAGGTTATTCAAAACTGACTGGAACAGTATCAACATAGAACTGTCAGAAATTCAAGATACACACAGAAGAAGGCTATATAGCATGATGAATATCATTGCTAATATCCTATGGATCCTGGTTAACAGCAGAGAATACCAGAAAGATGCTTACTTGTGTTTTACTGATGATTGTTGTTAAGTGCTGTCAACTATGACTCATAGTTACCCTATAAATAATGTATCTGTGCCCTGTCCTGTCTTGTGCCAACCACATTGCAATTAAGTACCCTGGATTCCAGTTATTCTCAATGTTATCCATAAGTTTTATGGTACACACTCAAATACCTTTGCCTAATCAACTGTAATACTAATAATTATATTTCTTGACAAAGCAAAGGTATTTGACTATGAATCATAACAAATTATGAATTATGTAAAAAATAAGAAGAAATCCAGAACATTTAAAACCTACACATAAACCAAGATTTAGTTGTTTGAACAGAACAAGAAAACATCACATGGTCCAGAAATATGCTTCAAAATCAGGAAGATGTGTTTCAGACTTGTATCTTTTATCTATACCTGCTCAATTTGAATTTTTGTGGTGACCAAATCACACAAGAAGCTGTACTATGCAATGAAAAATGTAGCATCAGGATTAACGGAAGGCTTTTTAACAACAAATAACAAAACCTTATTTGCGGAAAGTGAAGAAGACTTGATGTACTTCCTGCAGAAAATCAAAGGCAACAGCTCTCAACATAAATTCTATCTCACCATCAATAAACCAAACCCCTCATTCTTGGACAATATTATGGCAGATGGAAAAATCTGAAATTGTCAATATTTAATTTTATGTGGATCCACAATTGTAAGGAAATAAAAAAATAAATAAATTGCATCGTGAAAATTTGCTGTTGAGGACCTGTCAAAATGCAATGTCACTTAAAGATTAAGTTGTGCCTGATCCAAACTATGCTCTTTTCAGTTGTCTCTTATACATCTGAAAGTTAGACACTGAAAATGGAAGACTGAAGAAGCATTTAAGTTGTAGTGTTGGAGAAGAGTACTGAATATACCATGGACTGTCAAAATAACAACAACAAAAAAATTCTTGGAGTAAGTACAACTGAACTGCTTCTTAGAAACACAAGAATGATGAAACTCCATCACATATATTGAGCATGTTTTCAGAAAAATAAAATTCTTGAAAAAAAAACCCCATCTTTCTAGAAAAGCTGTAGGCCAAGAGAAAGCAGGAAAGGCCCTAGATAAGCCTGACTGACACACTAGCTATCCGAATGCACTAGAGCATATTGGAGACCATGAGGATGGTGTGAAATAGGGCAAGTTTCAATTGTTTGTTAATAGTGTTGCTATGAGTAATATTTGCCTTGACAGCACATAACAACTACTTTGAAAAGGCAGTTAGCTCTTCATCAGCTGTATTTTGAGTGCTCTATAATTGACTTTGCATCTTGAATAATTTGCTTGGCATGCAGAATGAATAAGTACAGAGAGAGGATACAACGCTGATGTGCTCCTTTCTTTATTTTAAACCATATAGTGTTCTCTTACTCTGCACAGCAGCCTCTTGGTCTAGGTATAGGTTCCATATAAATACAATTAAGTGTTCTAGAATTCCAGTTCTTCTCAATGTTAGGCATAACTTGTTATGATCCACACAGTCAATCGCCCTTGCATAATCAATAAAACATAAATAGACATTCTTTTGGCATGTTACTTTCAGCCAGAAACAATCTGACATCAGCAATGATATCCCTAGTGCCATAGGGCTTTTCAAAATTATGCTTGAACTTCTGGAAGTCCTCTATCTGCATTATAGTTGCTGTTGTTTTTTTTTAATTATCATCATCACTTTTTTGCATTCATGTGCTATTAATGATATTATTTTATAATTTCCACATTTTGTCGATCACCTTTCTTAAGAATGGGCATAAGTAAGGATCTATTTCAGTCATTTGGCCAGGAAGCTCTCTTTCAAATTTCTTAGCATATCCAGAGTTGTATCTGTTAATTGAAATATGTCAATTGATACCCCATTTATTCTTGAGGCATTATTTTTGGCTAATGCTTTCAGTGTAACTTCAACTTCTTCCTTCATTACAATGGGCTCTTGTTCACATGTTACTTCCTGAGATTTTCAATGTCAGCCAATTCTTTTTGGTACCGTAGCTATGTGAATTCTCTCCATCTTCTTTTGATGACTCCTGGATAATTAGACTTATCCCTCATGTTGTTGTTGTTGTTGTTAAGTGCCATCGAGTCATATGCAACTAATAGCAACCCTATGAATGAAAGTCCTCAACACTTGTTTGACTTTCATCCTTTCTCCAGGTTCATAGGGTTTCTGGAGGCAAGCTATTATGGAAGTGGATGCCACTCCTGCTTCTAAGATTATTTTTATCAGAGAGCTCCACCAAACACTGTCCGCTGGGTAACCATTAACACATTTGACACATCAGTGTTACAGTGTTCAACTTCACAGTGACCACAAGTTACCTCTGTACAGCAAGTGGGCACACCAGGGCTATAACCTAGAAGAATGTTTGAACAGAAACAATGAAAAACAAGGCCTGAGGGCCGCAGATTAAAAATCACCGACCTTTGGCTTGGTAACATCACTTTTCTGTCCACTAGGCCAACCGATCACTGATTATGTTGATGCTACTGTTGTTAAGTGCCATCGAGTCTTAGGCAACTCAGCGACCCTGGGTGCTCATAACATCCCTTAATATTACAACTTTTGGCTTAAATTTTTTTCAGTTCTCTCTGCTTAAGAAAAGAAGAGCAAGTTCTTCCCTTTTTATTCCTCTTTTCTGGTCTCTGCACATTCCATTGTACTTTATTTTGTCTTCTTGAGCTGTCTGTTGATATTTTTTCTCTTCAGATATTTATCTCACTATCTTTTACCTTTGTTTTAGCTTCTCAACACTTTCATGAAAATTATGTGAGATGCTGGATCTATGAAGTAGAATGTGGCACCAATTCAGAGGAGGACTCAATAATCTATGCTGCACAGATAACATAATCGTGCTTGCTGAAAGTAATATTTGAGATACTTGTTGCAAAAATCAAAGAATATAACCTTCAATATGGATTACATCTCAATGTCAAGAAAACAACAAATCTTAACATCACCATAGGTACCAGCACTCAGGAGATAAGAAAAATAATTGCACTGGGAAAGTTGGCAGTCAGAAACCTCTCCAATTTATCGAGGAGCAATGAAGCATGCTCAGAAGGGTGGATAGATAGCACAAGAGAGGAAGACCCAGGATGGGATGGATTGATACAGTGACTGAAATGATGGAGGTTAATGTGTCAGAGTTAGTGAAAGTGGTTCGGGACAGGGAAAGATTCAGAGCTGCTGTACATAGGGTTGCTATACATCGCAAGCGACTCAATGACATATAAAAACAATAACATACTATGACAGGTTTGGAAGCAGGAGTGGCATCCACTTTCTAAATAACATGCCTCCAGAAACCCTATGAACTTCGATAAATGTCAGTAGTTGTAGAGGCGCATCAAGCCTTTTGTTCACAGGGACGCTATGAGTTGTGCTAAACACAAAGGTAATCAACAACAACAACATTTCAGGCGACAGTCTTTTCAATAACTTACTAAGCATCTGAGAGCTGCACAATGACTAAGAACGACAGAAGAAAAATTGATGCCTTTGAACTTTGATGCTGGAGAAGAGTACTGAATATCTTACGGACTGCAAAAGAGTAAACAGATAATGTCTTACAGAAGGTGCAGCTAGAATACTACTTGAATGCAAAGATAATGAAATTTCATCTCACAAACTTTGGGCATATTGCTAGGAGAGACTTTTTTTTTTTGAAAGGAACATCAACCTTGGGTAAGTGAAGGGTCAACAAAAGAGAGAAGGGCCCTCAACCACATGAACTGACATAGTGACTGCTGCAATAAGTTCAAGTGTTTCAGAAAGCGTGAGGATGACAAAGATAGGATAGGACAGAGCTCAGATCTCTTTTTCTCTTTTAATTTAAATTTAATATTAATTTCAGTAAAAATTTACAGAGACTTTGGATTTCCATTCATTCGTTGTTGCACTTTCCCCCCTCCCAACCCTTTCCCTTAGTGCACTACCCTCTTGGAAAAGTAAAAGACAAATTCTTTTATTGTTTTACAAACCCTCCCTCAGGTCCTCTCCATCATGTAGCCTTCGCTCTAGACTCCTGTCATGACAAAAATACCTAATCACATATCCCTTTTAAACAGTTTTCTCCCTCCTCTGTTTCAGTGCAGTATACATTATTGAACCCATCTTTCTCAGTCTCTCCCCAATCCCCAGGTCAGTCCTGTTTTACAACAGTGACACCATGCAGTATTTGTCTTTTTGTGACAGAGATACTTCACTCAGCATAATGTCTTCCAGAGTCACCCAGTTTGAATGATATTTCATGAGTTCCTTGTTTTTCAATGCAGTATAGTACTCTCTATCCATTCATTTGTTGATGGGCACTTAGGTTGTTTCCAACTCCTTGCTACTGTGAACAAAGCTGCAATAAACATGGGTGTGCATATATCTGCTTGGATGTCAGTTATGGTTCTTTGAAGTATATTCCCAGTAGTGGAATTGCTGGGTCAAATTGTATCTCTATTTGTAACTTTTTGAGAAAATGCCATACCGCCTTCCACAGTGGTTGCACCATTTTACACTCCCACCAACAGTGAATAAGGGTTCCAGTTTCTCCACAACCTCACCAGCATTTGTTGCTTGTTGTTCTGTTAAATTTTGTTATTCTGACTGGGGTGAGATGATATCTCAGAGTTGTTTTGATTTGCATCTATCTTAGAGCTAGGGGTTTTGAACATTTCTTCATGGGCTTGTTAACCATCTGAATGTCTTCTTTGGTGAAGTATCTGTTCATATCCTGTGCCCATTTTTCTATTGGATTATTTACCTTTATCTTGTTGTGGCACTCAAGTATGTTATAAATTCTGGATATAAGTCCCTTATCTGACATGTCATTACCAAATGCTTTTTCCCAGTCAGTGGCTTTTCTTTTTACCCTGTTGGAGAAGTTTTTGGATGTGCATAGGCATTTGATTCTTAGGAGATCCCATTCATCTACTTTATCTTCTCCTGGTTGCAGGTTTTTCAGGATACGTGGAAGAATGTTTATGTTGTGGATTAGGACTTATAGTGTTGTTCCTAACTTTTCTTTAACGAGGTTTATAGTCCTTGGTTTTAGTTCTAGGTCCATGATCCACCTGGAGATGGTTTTTGTATATGGAGTGAAGTGTGGATCTTGCTCAGATCTCTTTTTCGTTGAGGATAGTAATAGATCATTCAGTACAGTTTGACTGTTTCTAACAACAACAACAGCAATTGACAGACAAATGAAAAATTGTGTGTGCACTTCTGAATATGTATGCACTCACATGACTCCTAGTAACAAGAGAATGAACAACAGAATGCAACAGTAGCCAGTGAAATGTCATCTCAGGCAGGTCTATATTTGAATAACTGAGCAGCCATTGTGTGATTGAATCTTATTATCTTACATTTTTTAAACTTTTGTTTTATATTGGTTCACCTACACAGTTTGTAAAGTTTATATACATTTGTTTTCACAAGGGATCTTTCCCTTTTCCGTTAGCAATCTTTCCCTCCACCCATCAAATTATGCAACTCTATGTTTAAGTCCCCTCCCAGCTTGAATCCTTGTATGTGTTCTACAACAATGGTCCTATACAGTATTTGTTCTTTATGAGCCTTAGTTGGTTTACTTAGCATACTGCTCTCTAGTCCTTCCCATGTTAAGTAGTAATTTACAAAATCATTGCTCCTGTGTATTACATAGTATTCCACTGAGTGAATGTACCGTAATTTCTGAATCCATTCCATTGTGGTTGGATATTATCAAGAAAGAGAATTACAGACCAATATCTCTCATTAATATATGTGCAAAACATCTTAATAACATCCTACCCAATATGGTCACTATGAGTCGCAAATGACTCGATGGCACATAACAACAATAACAGCAACAACCCAATAGAATACAAAATCACATAAAAAATAATTCACCACGACTAAGTATGTTGCAATATTGTTGTTTCAAGGTAAAAAAACAATCAACACAGTTCACCACATTAACAAAACAAATAACAAAAACTATATGATCTTATTGAATGTACCATGGACTGCCAAGAAAACAAACAGATTCATCCTAGAGAGGGTCAAACCAGGCTGCTCCTTGGAGGCAAGGATTCTGGGGCTTCGCCTGACATACTTTGGACATGTTGTAAGGAGAGACAGGTCTTTGGAGAGGGACATCATGCTGGGTAGAGTAGAGGGACAGCACAGGAGGGGAAGACCCTCTATGAGGTGGATTGATTCAGTGACTGGGGTAATCGGGATGGGTGTGTCGGAGGCAGTGCGATTGGCACGGGATAGAGCACGGTTTAGGGCTGTTGTATATAGGGTCGCTATGAGTTGCAGATGACTTGACGGCACATACCAACAACAACAACGATATGATCTTAGCAATTTGTACAGAAAAAGCATTTAACAAAATCAAACAACACTTCTAGACAAAGACACTCAGAAAAGTTGGAATAGAAAGGAATATCTTCAATGTAGTGAAAAGTATATATTTAAAACCAAGAATCAATATCATTCTCAATGAAGAAAGACTAAAAGCATTTTCCTTGTGATCAAGTACCAGAAGGATGCCCACTGTGACCATTTCTATTCAGCAATGTATTTGGAGTGCTTGCTTGGGAAATATGACAAGAGAAGGAAATAAATGACCTCAAAATCAGCAAAGAGATGGTTAAATTATTGCTATATGTAGATGATATAGTAGCATACATAGAAAATCTCAAAGACTCAACATCATCAACAACAACAACAAAAACCTTTTAGAGCTAGTAGACCAATTAAGTAAAGTGGCATAATATAACAGCAATATAAAAAAAAATCAGTGGAATTCCTCTACAGTAGCAAAGAGAACTCAGATAAGGAAATCAAGAAATCAATACTATTCATAATAGACCACCACAAATTGAGATGCTTGGGAGTAAACCTACCGAGAGATACAAAAGACCTGTACAAGAAAAACTACAGAACACTTTTGCTAGACACAATGAAAGACCTGAAGAAATTAAAAAATGTGTCATGTTCATGGTTGGGAAGACTCAATATTGTGAAAATGTCAATCCTACCAAAATCAATCTACATGTTCAGTGCAATCCCAATTAGTTTTATTTGGAGAGAAAAGTTACTCCAAGTAAGCAAAGCACTTCTGAAAAACAAAAATGAAGAGGGAAGCATAGCACTTTCTAATCTCAAAAACAATTACACAGTGGAAGTAACCAAAACAGCATTGGTACAATGACAGGTACATAGAATAATGGAACAGAATTGAGAACCCAGAAATGGACCCAGCTATCAATGTCAAGTGATATTTGACAAGGAAATAAATTCTATCAAACAGGAAAATGACAACCCCTTCAACAAATGGTGCTGGCAAAAATGAACTACTACCTGCAGAAGGCTGAAAGATTATCCACATTTCACATTATATACAAAAATCCACTCAAGGTGAATTAGACCTGGGGTTAAAGCCCAAAACCATAAAGTCCATAAAAGCCAAACTGGGACCAAACTTAGAAAGCTTAGACTATGATATAAAGTTGTTGTTATGTGCCATCAAGTTGCTTGCAACTCAGCGACCCTGTGTACAAAAGACCTGAAACCTGCTCTATCCTGTGCCACTTTACTGTCTCTGACACCCCTACCCGCATTATCCCAGTCACTGTATCAATTCATCTCATCCATGGTCTCTCTCTCTTTCTCTGTCCCTCCACCCTCCCAAGCATGATGTCCCTCTTGAAGGACTGGTCTTTCCCTCCAAAATTCCCAATGTACATCAGATGAAGCCTCAGAATCCTTGCCTCCAAGTAGCAGGCAGTCCATGGTATATTCAGCACTCTTCTCCAGCACCACAGCTCTAAGGCATCAATTCTCTTTGTATCATCCCTAGTCATTGATGCATAGCAAGAAATTGTGAAAACTATAGCCTGGATCAGGTACACCCTATTCTCTAGACTGATGTCATTGCTGTTCAGTACTCTGGAGAGATCTCTGACAACTGATTTTCCCAGTCCAATTTGTCTCTTGATTTCCTGGCTGCTGATACCAAAAGTGTTGATTGTGGGGCCAAGCAGAGTAAACCTGTTAACAATCTCAATCTCCTTATCATATATCCTAATGTTGCCAATTGTTCCAGAGGTGAAAATCTTTGCTTTCTTGATATAAAGAGGCTGCCAAATGCAGCCAGAAATGGACAGTTTGTAGAAGATAAAATTGATTAATGAGACTTTCTAAAGATTAAATCTCTGTGCTCACCAAAACCTTTTCTGAACAAGGTGAAAAGAATGCCTATCAACTAGGAACAAACATTTGGCAATACCAACTCTGACAGGGCTTTTGGAAAAAAAGTTTACAGAATACTCCAGAGCCTGCAGAAGAAAAATACTGATAACACTATTACAAAATGGGCAAAAGACATGGAAAGACTTTTCACAGAGGAAGACATTCAGATGACCAAAAGACAGGTGAAGAAATGCTCAAAATCATGGACAATAAGAGGTGCAAATCACAACCACAATAAGGTATCCTCTCACCCCAATAGCAGTGGCAAAGTTTAGTATGACAGCAAGCAGTAAATGTTGGAGAGGATGTGGAAAGGTGATAACTCTTATACCTGTTAGTGGAATTGGACAGCCCAGATGTCCAACCACAACCAAAAGGATTGAAAACTTGTGGTACAGTCACAAAATGAAATACTATGCAACACTCAAGGACAATGATTTTGAAAAATACATATTTTTGAAAAATATTCATTTTGAAAAATGAATTTGAAAAATACATAACTTGGGAGAGGCTGGAGAGCATTATGTTGAGTGAACTAAAATAGTCTCATAAGGACAAATACTGACTAAGACTATTTTAAAATTAATTTTAATGAACATTTACAGAGACTTTGGATTTCCATTCATTCATTATTGCATTTTTCCCCTGCCCATCCTTCCCCCCAGTTAGCTCTTCTCTTTGAAACGTAAAAGAAAAATTCTTTCATTGGTATACAATCTCCACCCCCAGCCCCCACCCCCAAGTACACTCCACTATGCAGCCTTCATTCTGGACTCTTGTAATAACCATATACCCTATCATATATCACTTATAAACAGTTCTCTCCCTCATCCGTTTCAATGCAGTATACATAATTGATCCAATCTTTCTCAGTCTCCCCACAACCCTGATGTCAGTCTCTTTCCACAACTGTGGAACTATGCAGTATTTGTCTTTTTGTGACTGAGACATTTCACTCAGCGTAATGTTCTCCAATGTCACCCATTTTGAATAATATTTCATGAGTTCCTTGTTTTTAATGCAGGGTAGTATTCCATTGTTTGAATATATACCACAGGTGCTCTATGCATTTGTTTGTTGATGGGCACTTAGGTTGTTTCCAAGTATTTGCTATTGTCAACAAAGCAGCAATAAACATGGGTGTGCATATATCTTCCTGGGTGGCAGTTATGGTTTCTTTAAGGTATATTCCCAGTAGTGGAATTGCTGGGTCAAATGGTATTTCTTCTATCTGCAACTTTTTGAGAGAGTGCCATACAGCCTGCCATAGTGTGGTTGCACCATTTTACACTCCCACCAAAGTGAATAAGAATTCCAGTTTTTCCACAACCTTGCCAGCATTTGACGTTTGCTGCTCTGTTAAATTTTGCTATTTTTACTGGGGTGAGATGACATCTCATAGTTGTTTTGATTTGCATCTCTCTTCGAGCTATGGATTTTGAACATTTCTTCATGTGTTGTTTGCCATTAGAATGTCTTCTTTTGGTTAAGTGTCTATTCATATCCAGTGCCCATTTTTCAATTGGTTTTTTTTTTTAACCTTTATCTTGTTGTGGTGCTCAAGTATTTTATAAATTCTATATATAAGTCCCTTATCTTAAATGTCATTGCCAAATATTTTTTTTCCAAATCTGTGCCTTCCCTTTTTACTCTGTTGGAGAAGTTTTTAGATGTGCATAGGAATTTGATTCTTAGAAGGTCTCATTCATCTATTTTATCCTCTCCTGGTTGTAAATTTTTTCAGGAAGACTGTTTATGTTGTGGATTAGGACTTCTAGAGTTCTTCCAAGGTTTTCTTTAATGAAGTTTATAGTCTCTCTCCAATGAGAACAATATCTGCTCACGGGTTTATGTATATACTTTTTACTATGTTGAAGAAGTTCTACTCTAACCCTATTTTGCTGAATGTCTTAATCAGGAAAGAGAGTGGATTTTGTCAAAGGCCTTTTCTGCATCAATTGATAGTATCATGTGGTTCTTGTTCTTTGCTTTGTTAATGTGATTAATTACATTGATTATTTTTCTTATGTTGAGCCATCTTTGCATACCTGTTATGAATCCCACTTGGATGTGGTGATTTTTTTTAATGTACCTTAGGATTGTATTGGCCAGGATTTTATTCAGGATTTTTGCATCTATGTTCATGAGAGATATTGGCCTATAGTTTTCTATTTTGGTGGTGTCTTTACCTAGTTTTGGTTTCAAGGATATGTTTGCTTTATAGACTGAGTCTGAGAAAATTCCATCTTTTTCTATTTTCTGAAATAGTTTATGTAGAATTGGTAACAGTTCTTCTCTAAATGTTTGATAAAATTCACTTGTAAAACAAACCATCTGGTTGGGGCTTAATTTGGCTGGAAGTTGTATTACCTTTTCAATTTCTTTCTTTGTAATGGTCTGTTCAGGTGATCAACTTCGGTTGGTGTCAGTTTTGGTAGATTGTGAATTTCTATTTATTTGTACGTTTCCTCTAGATTTTTTATTTGTTTGCTAGTTACTTTGATACCTTCTTCTTTATGTGGCACCTCTGTAAGATGGACGTCTCTCAGTATTTCCTGCAACACTGGTCTTGTTTTTATAAACTCCTTTATGTTCTGTGTTTTCTGGCAATATCTTGATCTCTCCTTCATATTTGATGGACAGTTTCTCTGGGTACCATATTCTTGCTTGAGAGATGTGCTCTTTGAGTGTTCAATATATGTCATTCCACTGTCTTCTTGCTCACATTGTTTCTGCTGAGAAATCGACACATAGTCTTATCTCCTCTCCCTTACAGGTTACTCTTTGTTTCTCCCTCGCTGCTTTCATAATTCTCTCTTTATTTTTGGTGTTGTTGAATTTGACTATGATATACCTTGGTGTTTTTCTTTTGGTGTGTATTATACAGTGTTTGCTCAGATTCTTGAATATATATTCTCTCATTCTTAATTATGCCTGGGAAGCTTTCTTCCAGTAATTCTTCCACAACTTTACTTGCTTCTTCCTGTTTATGGATTCCAATGTTGCCCATATTATTTCCCTTGATGCTGTTCCACATTATTCTTAAGTTTTCTTCTTTTTCCTTCCTTTTTGATCCTGCTTTTTTTCTAGAACATGAGTTGTGACAATTCTACCTTCATTTTCACTGATTCTGTGTTCAATCTCTTCAACTTTGTTCATGTGTCCCTCCATCTCTTTGACAGCATCTGAAACATTGAACTTCATATTTTGGATCACAGTTTCTTGTTTTTCCAGAGCTTCTAATGGCTCATTTGTTTTATCTATGTTGTTTTGTATTGTCTCTTCCTGGTTTTTGCTTGCAATGCCTTGTAGTTCTTCAAGTTTGTCTTTCACTCACCGAAAATATTCAATCATTGTTCTTTTAAATTCTGGGTCAAAAAGTTCCATAAGACTTTCTGGCTTCAGGAAATCCATTGCTGTTATGTCACTTTTTAGGGTAAAATCTTGCTTTGTGCTTGTGTTGCTTATGAGGTGGTCTGTTTCTTTCTTGATGATGCTCTTATAGGGTTTTTCATGTCTAAAGTGATGATAGGTTCTTGATCTGAAATGACTGCTACGGAAGAGGGCATCACAGTTATGTTTCTTGTGTTCTTCTCTGAATTTCTGAACCAAAGCATGTGTCCATTTATGGCCTGTGAAAGTGGCCTCTTCTCTTGAATAATTGTTACAGCTAAGTCAGACCAAGATGCTCCAGATTAAAGACAGTTAGTTGACTGGACCTGAGGAGATGTGAGGGTAAGGGGTAGGGGGGAATGGGCAGGGTAAGCACAAGCACAGGTGTATCCTGGGTAGTGAGGTGGAGGATGGAACAGGCACAAGCACAGGTCCATGCTGTATGGCTCGCATCTGGAGGGGCTAGCTGTCCAGGTGGGGCTAACTGTCCAGGTGGGCACATGGGAAGACCTCACTCAGTTTGCAGCTGTCCCACCTGTGCCTGGCTGGGAGTGGGAAGGTGTTTCTGCCTGGGTGTGGATGCACCGGGACCTCACTCAGGTTATAGATTTCCTGCTGGTGCCCAGTAAGGTTAGCTTCTGGTTGTGCACTCACCAAGGCCCCACTCAGTTTGCAATAGTCCGCTCATGCCCAGCTTGGCTACCTGCGTTGGTATGGATGTACAGGTACCTGCACAAAAAACCTCACTCAGTTTGTAGATGTCCTATTCGTGTTTGGTGGGGCCACCTGCCCCTGTGGGGACTTGCAGGGACCTCACTTAGGTTACAACTGTCCAGCTTGCGCCCGGCAGGGCTGGTTTCTGGGTAGTCAAGTGTGAGTACCTCAGTCAGCTTGCACATGTATGGCAGGGTTATGGTGGCACAGGCCACATCAGGGTCACAGTGACTAGGGCAGTTGGTCCTGGGCTGCAGCAGCACTGGCAGTAGCTCCAGGGTCATGGCAGTGGAATAAGACTATTATTGTAAAAACAGAAGGATAACTATTAAAAACTGTAAGGAAATTCAAGGTGATTGTGGTGAGGAGCAGAGAGGTCAGTATAGGTAGGGTGAAACCACAGATTTGCCCGGTTTGGTGGATGGATGGGGTGGGACAAGGAAAGGAGAAGTATCTGGATGAAAAGATAGGGTAATGATGGACAAGTTCCTATGGTGATTCATTTTCTAAAACCTAATGCATGAGAATGATTGTATTAAACATAATTTGAATGAAGAATGCTGTGAAATACAATATATATGAAATTTGTAAATAAACCAATAAAAAAAATAACTGCTAACAAACAGAGTCAAGATAAATCTGACCAAAAAATAAAATTCAGCTCAAGCTGTCTCTGAGTCCTGGTTGTAAAGCCAAAGCCATAAATTTCATCAGAGACAAACTGGGATCAAGCTTAGATGGCCTAGTCTAAAGTATAAAAAAACTGACAAATAAAACCAGAAATGCACAATCTAGATAAAACTGATGAATTATCAAATCCCTGTTGTTGTTGTTGTTGTTGTTATGTGCCATTAAGTTGCTGGTTACTCATAGCGACCCTATGTACAACAGCCCTAAATCTTGCTCTATGCTGTGTCAATCATATTTTCTCTGACACACATTATTACCCCAGTCACTGAATCAATCCATTTCATCAAGTGACTTCTTCTCTTGCGTGTCTCACCACCCTCCTAAGCAAGGTATCCCTCTCCAAGGACTGGACCCGCCTTGCAACATGTTCAAGGAATGACAGACAAAGCTTCAGAATCCTTGGCACAAGGAGCAGCTTGGTTTCACTCTCTCAAGGACGAATCTGTTTTATTCTCCTAGCCATCCAGGGTATGTTCAATACTCTTTTTCAGCACCACATCCCCAGCCATTTCCCAGCTCTCTGACACATAACAAGTAATTCGAAAGACTATGGTCTGGATCAGGCACACCTTAGTTTCCAGAGTGACTTCATTGCTCTTCAGTACTTTGGAGAGGTCTTTTCAGCAGATCTCTCCAATGTAATTAGTCTTTTAATTTCCTCGCTGCTGGTACAAAGAGTGTTGATTGTGGAGCCAAGCAAACAAAAGCTGTTCAAAATCTCAGTCTCTTCACCATCTAACATGATGCTGTCAATCTGCCCAGTGGTGAGAATATTTGTTTTCTTGATGTTGAGCTTCAATCCATATTGAAGGCTTCTGTCCTTGACCTTCTGCAGCAAGCATTCAGTTCCTTCTCAGTATCAACAAACAAGGTTGTGTCATTTATGTAACACAGATTGTTGATTTATTGTTGAGTCTTCCTCCATTCCTGATGCCACATGTCTCTTCATAGAGTCAAGCCTCCCGGATAATCTGTTCTGCATATAGATTGAAAAGGTATGAAGATAGGATACATCCCTATCATACACCCTTCCCAATTTTGATCCATGCAGTGTTTTCTTGCTCAGTTCTGATGACTACCTCCTAGTCCAAGTATAGGTTTTGCATAAGCATAATCAAGTGTTCTGGGATTCCCATTCTTCTCAGAGTTAACCACAGTTTGTTGTGGTCCACTAAGTCAAATGTGTTTGCATAGTTAATGGAACACAGATAGACTTTCCTCTGGTGCTCTCTGCTTTCAGCCAAGATTCATCTAGTAATATCCCTCGTACCACAACCTCTTCTAAATACAGCCTACACTTCTGGCAGTTCTCTGTTGATGTGCTGTCTGAGTGGGTTTTAGATAATTTTCAGCAGCATCTTGCTTGCATGTGTTATTAATGATAATGTTCAATCATCTCTGCAGTCTATCAGGTCAACTTTCTTTAGAATGGAAACAAATATGGATCTCTTCCAGTCAGTCGGCCAGGTGGTTTTCCTCCAGATTTCTTGGAACAACTTGGGGAGCATATCCAGCCCAGCATTTGTTTGTTGAAATATTTTATGTGTTATGCTGTCAATTTCTAGGGCCCAATTCTTTCAGAGCAACTTTAACTTCTTCCTTCTCCACCACAGGCTCTTGCTAATACATTGTTTCATAAAATTCTTCTGTGTCTGCCAATTCCTTTTGGTACAAGGACTTTGTGTACTCTTTCCATCTTCTTTTAATGTTTCCTAGATCATTTAATATTCTGTCCAAAGCATCCTTAAGTATTGAAACTTGAGACTTGAATTTGTTCTTCAGTTCCTTCAGCTTAAGAAATGCTGAGCAAGTTCAACCCTTTGGATTTTCTGACTCCAGCTCTGCACATTCATTATAATACTTTGCTTTGGCTTCCCACGCTGCCCTTTGAAATATGTCAGGCTCCTTAAATGTCTTGATTTCTTACCCTTTGCTTTGATTTCTTGTCACTATATTGTAATATTCAGAGTCTCTTCTGACATCCATCTTGGTCTTTTTCTTGCTTACTTCCTTGATTATATTCTTGATCTCCTCCCATGGCTCATCTGGTCTGAGTTCAGTAGTATTCAAGTCCTCAAACCTATTTCTAAGATGGTTTTGAAATTCAAGGTCACATTTTGCTTCTAGTTAATTTGATTTCATTTTCTTTAGCTTCAGAATGAACTTGCATATGAGTAGTTGGTGGTATGTTCCATAATCAGCACCTGGCCTAGTTTCCACAGCTGATAATTTACTTTTTTCAGTGATTCTTTTCACAGATATTATCCATCTGATTCCTATGCCATCAGGTGAAATCCATTTGTATAGTCTCCTTTTATGGGTTTTTTTTTTATAAAATTATTTGGAATGAGTAAATGGTTGATTGTACAAAATTCTATCATTCTATCTCCAACTTCGTTTCTGTCACCAAGTCCATTTTTTCCAACTACTAATTGTTCTTCTCTGTTCCCAACTTTTGCATTCTGTTCACCCACCTAGTATTATCAATATAACTTGATTGCGCGTTCAATCGATTTTTTACTGCAAAAGTTGGTAGAAATCTTCTACTTCCTCCTCTTTGGCATATATTTGGGTGCATATATTTGAAGGATAGTGGTATTCACTGGATTTCCTTGTATGTGTATGGACATTAGTCTGTCAACTCACTACGCTGTATTTCAAGATAGATCTAGAAATGACTTTTAACTATGAAAGCAACCCCATTTTCCTTCACCTTTCATCTCCAGAATAGTAGATCATACAATCATCTGACTCAAAATGTCCCGTGTCAGTCTCTCATTTCACCAATACCTAGCATGTCAATATGTATGCATTCCGTTTATTTCTTAACAGTGTCCAATTTTCCTACATTCATGGTTCTCACAGTCCATGCTCCTATCACTAGTGTCTGCTTTCAACTGTTCCTCTTTCTTTGTGTTTCCATACTTGAGGACTCATTCCCAGTTGCCATATCTGCTAGTGTACATGTCCTCTAGTGTAGATAGGGGTTTTAAAGGCCTGTTATTTTGGAAGTGGATGGCCAATCCTTTTTCCTAGTCTATCTTAATTTGAATTCTCAGATTCAAAACAGTTTCTGACAGACAAGCAGTTTACAGAAAAGAGCAGATGAAAGATATTTCCCCAATTGTAGAAACAACCGATAGATTCAGTGTTGTCCCGACCCTTGATGCATGTGTCTTAACCCAACCCTTTCCTTGCTCCATCTATATTCCCTTCTACTCCCACCTATGCCATTTAACAACTATCTACCCTATCCAACCTTTAATATGATGGCTTATGTCTCACATCTACTGGACTTCTGTGATTCTTATAGCCTCACTGCTGCCATTTTCTTATGTTACAACCAGTATCTCTTGAGTTTAGGAGACTCTACATCCAAATACCAGGTGCTAGTATTAGGGAAGGTTACCTATCTCATATTGTTCTGAAGAAAAGCCCTTTGCCTTGAACTTATTCCTATGTTCATCAAAAACACTTTCCAACAGAGTAAAAAGAAAACCTACTGACTGGGAAGAAGCATTTGGCAATACCATTTCAGACAAAGGTCTCATGTCAAGAGTTTACAGAATTCTACAGGGCCTCCACAGGAGGCCCTCTACAGAAGGATGGGGTTTCTCAGGGGAACATGGATGGGTCCTGCTTTCTCCCTACACCTTCTGTCAAGCCCTTGCTACTGCCACCCCATGTGGCCACCGTGGCCAGAGCCCACGGGTCCCCTAGTCTAAACTAGGCTGCAAGCACTGGACTCTATGGCCTGTGTGGTGGAGGCCCACCCTCCCATTAGAAACCCCATCCTCCCATTAGAAAAAGAGTAATAACACAATTACAAAATGGGCAAAGGACATGGAAAGAATTTTCATGGAATACTATGTGTGGATGTTCAACAGACACACAAAATATGCTCAAAATCACTGGCAATATGAAAGATACAAATCAAAACCACAGTGAGATACCATCTCACTCCAGTAGCAATGGCATAATTTAATAGGATAGCAAGTAATAAATGTTGGACAGGATGTGGTGAGATAAGAATTCTTTTTTAATTTTTTTTTTATTTATTGCGAAAAACATGTCTGGGTATACAAGGTGAGGGATGGGAGAAGAAGGGTGAGGATGGGCAGGGATGAATTTGCAGGGATGCACAATTTGGTGGGCAGAGGGAGTAGGCAAAGGAAATAAAAAATATCCAGTAGGGACTAGAAGAGACAGGTAATGTGAGCATAGTCCAATGGTGACTAATATATATGTATATGTGTGTATATATATATATATATATATATATATATATATAATGAGAAATTGTCTTATTCACTTGTGAGTTTCTCATTTGGGAATGGGGTGCAGAATTGCAGGCTTTCTGGCTTCTTCAAGCTGAACAGGAGCACTAATGTAAAAGAGGAAGGGAAGCCCACTTTTACACCTTACTGGTGTTGCTGAGTTGAACTTGCTTGCCTTCTTGTTCTGTTAAAAGACATTTTCCTGACATTTACTGCTCTCTGGACTGCCAAGTGTTTGCCAAGGTGGGTTCAGTGCCGTTGCCTGGCTGAACTCTGAGTCACCATCCTCCTTTTCTTCCTTAGCTGACAGTTATATTTCCCTTTTTTTTCCTCTGGAACTGGATTGAGGGTTCAGGTCTGGAGTAAAACTCAGTCTTAATGTTACCTATACGAAAGGGTGCAGATCTAGAGAGAACAAACTTGTGAGTTACAAAAAGAAGAGCTTTCAAGATGTTACTTACAAGTGTACTGGGGACAAGGTGGAGGAAAGTGGCCTAGATAATATTCTCTCTATACCCTAGACAGTTTTCCCCAGTAAACTGAAGTCTCTTCCCATGGGTTAGATGGCACACCGTGAGGGCCGATCATCTCACCCTGAGGGCCCAATGGCTCACCCCAATGGCCAAAATGTTCACCCCAGGGACTGAACATCACACCTCAAGGGTGACACAATCCAGGGTGCTGGGCAGCACAACCCCCTACCAAAATCCCTCCACCCCACCCCCCACAAGTCTGAACCATGTGCCTCACTGAATACCATGGCAAGGGAGAGTGCCCCCGTCCTGGCCCCACCACCATTACCTCTCTCCCCTCCACCAAGTGGTCAGACTGCAATTTGAAGTAGGCATCACTGCCTTCCCCCGTTATAAATGGAGAAGGGGATTTGAGAGTGGTGAGCAGAACCTTCCTAGGTCTAAACAGTTCTTGGCAGCGGTAGCCAAGAGATCAAAAGATGTGGTGTATTTAGGATATCTGTCATCTCAGATATGTTGCTGTTGTTAAGTGTCATCAAGTTGTAGACAACTCATAGTGACCCTTATCAATCCATTGTGTTGATGATCTTCTTCTCTGGCCAGTCCAAGGAAATGTTCACTGACAATGAGATGCTTTCCCTTATTAAGATCTTCACCTACTGACGCTCTATGGCACCTGCTGCTGCCATTGCCACCACCTCCCATTCCTGCACTGGGGCCTGCACTGGCCGTCTGTGTAGGGCCTCCACCACACAGGCCATAGAGCCCAGTGCTTGCAGCCTAGTTTAGACTAGGGGACCCGTGGGCTCTGGCCACAGTGGCCCCATGGGGTGGCAGTAGCAAGGGCTTGACAGAAGGTGTAGGGAGAAAGCAGGACCCATCCATGTTCCCCTGAGAAACCCCATCCTCCTGATTTTGAGCTCCAGTCTACACTGATGACCAGCAGTCAACTGCCTCACTGTTTAGACAGTTTTTGTTGTGTTGTATTGCCTGCTTCGATGTGGTCCACCAGGCCTCCTGCTCACCATGCCACATCTCTGGCCACTACCATCTTGGTTCTGATAAATCTTCCCAGAACAAATCTATTCTGTGGCAGTGTGGAGGCTGTGCCGCACCAGCCTCAGGACCTGATGCCTGCTGTCCATCCCTGATGAGAGTATCCCTGGAGTCTGGCTGCAGGAGCCTCATGGAGCTGCAGGAGCAGCGTGAGCTCAGCAGTGGCGGCTGGGAGCCGTGCGACTCGCCCATGCTTCTTTGGGAATCTTTGATTTCTTGATGTTTAGGCTTGATCTAAATTCAAGACCAGTAATCAAGTGTTTAATTGTTCAATTATCAATAAGCAGAGGATTGCATAGGGCCATGGTGGCCCATTTCTATGCAGCTTGCTGTTCCTGCAACTCCTTATGTTGTTTCTGCCACCGCCACCATCTTGGTTGTCCCAAGATAGAAACTCTTATAAACTGTTAGTAAGATTGTAAAATTATACAACCACTCTGGAAGGCAATTTGGCATTCCTCAAAAAGTGCAACAGATATTTCCATTGATCCAACCATTCCATTGCTTGGGATATACCCAAACAAAATTAGAACCGAGGCACAGAGATTACTACACCAATGTTCATAGTGTTATTCACCATCATAGGAACATGAAAACAGCCCAAATGTTCAACCACAATCCAATGAACTGAGAAATTATGGTACATTCACAGGATGGAATACAGGAGCAATGATTTTGTAAATAACTACCTAACTTGGGAGGGATGAAGAACTGGAGAGTATTATACTAAGTGAACTAACTCAGTCCCATAAGAACAGATACTGTATAAGGCCATTATTATAGAGTGTATATTAGGATCCAAGGGAGGGAGAAGGAGGGCATGGGGGTGAGGATGGGCAAGGGGATGTTAGGGGGTTGTTGATTAGTCATAGAGTCACACAGTTTGATAGGGGGATGGAAGGGTGGGCAAAGGAAATGGGTAAGATCTGGTGTGAAAAACAGTGTATATGAGTTTTGTAAGTAAACCAGCATAAAATAAAATTTTTACTTAAAAAAAAAGAAAAGAATTTTTTGGGTCATGAATGTCACACCAGGATTTTCTATGAGCTGAGGAGTGGGGGGTAGGAGTCACACATTCAATCACAAAGCATTTTCTTTTTTATAAATATGGCTCTCACTCTTTTCCAGGTATGGTGCTGAGAACCATGAGCAGCAAAATCTCTCCTTATACCCTCTAAGAGGAAATGTGGGGAGTTCTCCTCGCAGACCAGCACAAATAGTAGACATTTTTTTAAATGGTGGAGCTACAGATCTGTTTTAAGAACTATGACCTCAAAAGGACAAATAATTCTTGGTGACTCAAATAAACTCCACACCACAAATGTGTGTTCTTGGTAATCAACATTCTATGATGTCAAGGCTGTGGATATCCCCCATGTGGACACTGAAGCAATGAAAAGCTCAATAAGAATAAGAAGCTGATAAAAAACTGGGCAGCAAGTATGATGCCTTTTTTGGCCTCTGTATCACAGATCAAGCAGATCCCAAGAATAGTAGGTCAAGGCCTGAGTAATGCTTACAAGTTCCCTCCTCTGCCTACCCACATTGAAAACATGGTGGCAAAAGTAAATGAGGTGAAGTCCAGCATCAAATTACAGGTGAAAAAGGTCTTGTGTCTGGTAGTGGCTGTTGGCCACGTGAACATGACAGATGATGAGCTTGTTTACAGCATCCACCTGGATATCCGCTTTCTGGTATCACTAACGAAGAATTGGTAGAAAGTTAGGGCTTTGTACATCAGGAGCACCATTGGCAAGCCCCAGTATCTGTACTAAGGTACAGCTCAATAAATCCAACTGTAAAATCACACTCTCTCTCTCTTTCTCCCTCTCTCTCTCTCTCTCTCTCTCACACACACACACACACACACATACACACACACACACACACACACACACACGACAGTTTAAATTCAGCTAGCGTCTTCTCTCTCTTTTCTTTTGTGAGTTTTGCTAGTGGAGTATCGATTTTGTTGACCTTTTCAAAGAACCAACTCCTAGTTTTGTTGATAGT
>NW_006400315.1:80052-80829 GCF_000299155.1 Elephantulus edwardii
TTTATTTATTATTTATAGGGTGTTGAGTTCAGTGTATGTACAATTTTTTGAGGAAAGCTAAAGTAATAAGCAGGAATGGCATCCACTTACTAGCTAGCATGCCTCTGGAAACTCTATGAACTTAGAGAAACAACAATAGATATAGAACTGGGTTCAGGTCTTTTGTTCATAGGTTCACAATGAGTTGTGCTCCACTTGACCGTAATCAACAACAACAATACAAGTGATAAGCACATTCCTGTCCTTCTAAGATCCTAGTATGACACTTTGGAACCTATGGTGTTATGAAGATAAAGGAAGGACCTTTGGAAATTAAGAATAACTCCACAATCTAACCAGAGATACACTCCTATGTATTTATCTTTTAGAACCTTATAGACGAAGAATTCATACCTGGTTGGACTTACCAGGGGATCTTAGTTACAGAGAAAAAGTCAAATGAAGCATAGGGACACATGTCTCTATCTCTTAGGAAGATTAGTTGAAGAATTACTCCACTGAATTTTCTTACTCAACTTTATGTACAAAATGAGACATAGCACACATCATAAACTCTAAAGTCTTATTATTTCATTGCTTTCAGTAACAGAATACCTGCCGAGCCATCCAGGGACTGTGATAAAACAAGTGACACAGAATTTCCCTTTGATCTTTGAGGTGTGCTCTAGTGACTAAATAGACTAAAGGCTTAAAAGTTTCATCTTTATTGTCCTCACAAATTAGAAACTCAGAATTCCACTGCCAAAGTCCTCAGCAAAGGAAGTTTCAATAGATAAC
>NW_006400315.1:80980-81628 GCF_000299155.1 Elephantulus edwardii
AATACTAATTAATATTGCCTGATATAATTAGTTAACTACAATATCTGAACAACCCTTATTGTATATTACCTGTCCCTCCCTCAAATTACCTATTTATTATTTTTTAACCTTCAGTCCCTCCCTTCTTATATCTGGTAACCACCCATTAATCCATAAATGAACCTATTTGTATGCAAGCCTTCCTTTAACTGTGGTCTAATAAAGTATTTGTCCTTTTGTCGCTGACTTATGTGTCTCGTCAGAACTTTGTTTAGATTAATTCATATTATGCAGTTTTGCACACATTTTTATAATTCTTTAATGTTACATAGTACTCTATTGTGTGAACCATAGTGTGTTTAACTATTCATTCATTTACAGATTGTTTTTATCCCTTTATATTGCAAACAATGTTGCAGTAAACATGAGTGTTCCTGTATCTTCTCTTATTTCTTCAGGGCAAATTACTGATAAAAATATTGCTATATCAAACAGTATTTCTGTTTTTCAACCTATTATTGGAGAACTTACCTGTTTTCCACAGAGGTAGCACATTTTACTTTCTTACCAGTTTGCCACACTCCTGCCTGCATTTGTTTTTTACAGGTTTATTGAACTTTGTGTGGAAACTACAGAACAATTTCACTGATTCCACATGCAAGCAAGATT
>NW_006400315.1:82645-85263 GCF_000299155.1 Elephantulus edwardii
AGGCCCTCTACGAGGTGGATTGGTTCAGTGACTGGGATAATTGGGATGGGAGTGTCAGAGACAGTGCGATTGGCACAGGACAGAATGGAGTTTAGGGCTGTTGTACATAGGGTCGCTATGAGTTGCAGGCGACTCGACGGCACATAACAACAACAACAACAACATTGAACTTTGTTATTGTTGGGGTGAGACAATACCTCAATGCTTTGTTGAAGACTGTTTCTGTTTGGTTTAAAGTCTAGAACAGTATATCAACAAAAAATTGCCAGAAATTAAAACTAGATTTAGAAGAGATCATGACATGTCATTGAGATCTTTATATAAATCAGAGAATACCAGCAGGATGACTGTGTTTTATTTACTGTGCAAAGACATTTTCCTCCGTGGATTATAGCAAATCATGGCCAACACTGAGAGAATGAGTGTTTCAAATTATGTGATTGTGCTCATGTGAAACGTATTTCTAGGCCAAGAAGCTGTTTTCCTAACCTAGCAAAAGAACATTGATGGATTGACAGAGTGACTGTATCACTGGCACAAGTATATCAGAGATAATGAGGATAGCTTAAGATGGGCAAGATTGATATCTATTACTTATAGAATTATAATCAACTTTAGGGCACCTAAGAACAACAATAGCTAATGATCTTGAACATTTCTTAATTTGTTTGTTGGCCATTTGAATGTCTTCATTGGTGAGGTGTTTTTTTCATAATGTCCACCCATTTTGTAATTGAGGTTTTTTTTTGCCTTTTCTTTGTTGATGTGTTAGAATTTTCTATAAATTTTAAAGATAAGTCTTTTATTAGATATGTCATTGATTAATATTTTTTCCCAGTCTGCATGTTCTCTTTTTCACACCTTTGAAGATATCTTTTTTAATGTATCTGGAGCCTTAATCACAACCACTTACATAATAACTTGCTGATCATGACATCTCTGCTCTATAGTTTCAGAGGATATTAATGTAAATTGGCATAAAGTTTTCTAGAAAGACATCCAACATTGGTGAGTTGCCACTGGGATCAGAAAAGTTTAAAAGTAGTCTTATGGGAAATCTTATAAATGGCCCAGAATGGCTGCAACTATGCTAAGCTAGCTGTGTTCTTATTAGGCTTGTTGTTCTAATTTTCCCTCAATAATGCACAGTAAACTTTTACCTTGTTATTTTTAACCATACTTGCAGGATTAGATGTAGATCAATCAGGAAAGAAAAACAGTTGAATTCAGTTCACGTATCATAAATGTTATTTAGGAAAATAGGCGAAATCTTGCTCTTCTGCTCCATTATTTCTGATGTGGGGTGAATTTGGTGTCAAGAACCTACATTATTTTTTATTACACTTTATTATGTCAAATGCGCGAGGGCTTTTGGGGACAATGTGCACACTCAGTCCTTGGCAGCTACCTTCCTCATGGCTATCAGGGCATTACTGAGTTCTTTTCACTTTCTCTTTGCACAGATGTGTATCTCCACCCTTTTCCTGATGAACTTGAGGGCCCATTTGTCCTTGGAGACTTTGAGTAACTCCCTGGTGTGACACAACCTCCCAGATCAGGTCCAGCACTAACTTGGTGTGCTCAGTGAGGTGACTGCAGTGGTGGTAGTGTCTCAGCTTGCTCACGTTCTTAGTTATTTTGTGGCCCCTGTTGAGGCCCATGGCAATGGGATAGAACACAGCCACGTACTTCTGTTGCTGCTACAACATAAGGAAGAACCTACACTCTTTGGGGTATATCCATAGCATAATATTAAAAACTTTTAAGGTTTTCATTGCTGGTCATATCTGAGCTAACAAAGGTACATTGAAGGCATTTTATTCTTACTGTCAAATGCAAGATTATTTTAAACTATTGAGAACATCAGTCTTCAAATACATACTATTTTCAATTATTTATGGTAATCCCTTGAATTCTCACAGAATACTAAAAAATAATCTCTTTGGAATCAGAAACAGGGTTTACTTTGCAAATGACATGCACAATTTTTTTAAAGATACATGCATACAAATAGTTTAATGGTAGAGTGATAGCAACCTGAGATTTCTTATGGCAAAGCATTATCTTAGAAATTGTTTCAAAAACATCAATTTGAATTTTAGAAGTTTATTTTGAGGTAATAAAGAAGGTCAGAATTGCTTCCACTGTGGAAAGCTGGGCCACTTTAGTAGACACTGTCACAGACGAGAGCCACAGATAGGCAAGGGAATAGAAAGGAAGCTCCCACTCACTTGCTTTAAGTGTGGCTCTGAAGGAAACTTGGCCAACGGTGGCCCACATCAGGTCCTCATGGCTGACAATACTGACAGGCCCCAGTTCCCAGCTGGAAACAAAGAAGGACGCTTCAACCATTTAGATCCTCCCAGAAGAGCTGTGGGTGAGCATTAACATTACTGGTTAGTATATACGTTTTCTCCTGGACACAAGAAGCTACGATTTGCCCCTAAAAGCCTTCTGAGATCCCAACTCTTCTCACTATTTCTTAGCTGTTGGAATGGACGGAAAACCTCATAAGCAGTTCCTTACTTCACCTCTACCTTGCATGTGAGCTTCCGAGTTGTAAAACAGCCCAGTGGTAGATGGAATTTTCTCCAGGACTTAAGAAGCATAAATGACAT
>NW_006400315.1:85854-88830 GCF_000299155.1 Elephantulus edwardii
AAAAGTAATAAAATTTAATAATAAAAAGGAAAAAAGTTTATTTTGGTAGCTTCCTTTATAAATGATAACACAGCTCCAGCAGCATTTTATAATGTTCATGAGGCTTGATTTGCATAATAAGTTCACCAGAATTCTGAAACTTCAGTATAATATTTTTTCATAACGTAGAAATTTGTAAAGTAATTATCTAATTTTTATCTAAAATTAACACTTTTAGCATCCCTCTTTAAATTCAAGAGTGTCATTGTCAGTTGTTATATTTAATAACCCCCCCAAATTATAAGGTTTGAAATAGAAACTATAAAACTATTACATAGCAACATTATTTTCTTTAATAATAAGATGTTAGAAATTAATTTCAATGAGGTTTTCAAAAAATGAATTATAATCAGGGCTATGATAAATGAACATAGATTTACAATCTTAGTCAATGCACTTACTTTTGGTTAGGATGGTACCAATCTTAATTCCTGATTAAAATATGTGTTTTTCAAAGACATGGAAAATTTGATTGTGTATAAAGCATAGACCTTAGTGTGGTTATAAAGGCAATATGGCCAATGCACATACTTGTTTTAAGTGATACATTATAAGCTACATAAAATTTCATATCACTCATGAACTTATTTGCTTAAAAAAAGCTTATTTTTGTAACATGTTATAAATCTTTGTTTAATATTATAGAATATACTGTATTTTTAAATATGGAATATAAAATGCTTGCACAAAATTTTAAAAGAGCAAGCTATTATGCTAGGTATTGTTAAGTATTTATATAAAGAAAGACGTTCACAGGAAAAACAAAACAAAATTAAAAATAATAATTAATACATGTAACAAAAATCAAGTAGTTCTTAATATATTTGTCTCTTATTTTAGAAATATGTATGTTTATTTGCAGCTGTTCATTTGTTATAAACATCCTAACTTTGTGTAAGATTTATTTTTTTGGTGAGTTATTTTTCTTTCTCATGTTTTATTACAACAGGAATTACAAGCAATTTTCTTTTGACTGCTGTTATTGTGTGCCATTGAGTCATTTGTGACTCATAGTGACCCTATATACAAGAGCTCTAAATTCTGCTCTATCCTGTGCCAACGTCACTGTCTCCGACACACTTATTCCCATTATCCCAATCACTGAATCGATCCATTTCATTGAGGGTCTTTCTCTCTTGTGCTGTCACTCCACCCTTCCAAACATAATGTCTCTCTCTAAGGTCCCTCCTTGCAACATGCCCAAAGTATGTCAGACAAAGCTTCAGAATCCTTGCCTCTAAGGAGTAGTCTGGTTTCACATTTTCCAGGATGAATCTGTTTGTTCTCCTAGCACTCCATAGTATATTCAACACTCTTCTCCTGCATCACAGCTCAAAGGCATAAATTCTCTTTCTATCATCCCTAGTCACTGTCCAGCTCTGTGACGCATAGCACACAATTGCAAAGACTATGGCCCAGATCAGGCACACCTTAGTCTCTAGCCTCACATTGTTGCTCTTCAATATTCTGGAGAGGTCCCTGACAGCTGACTTTCTCAATGCAATTCATCTCTTAATTTCCTGGCTGCAGATACAAAGAGAAGATTATAGAACCAAGCAAAACAAAACTGTTAACAATCTCAATCTCTTCACCATCCATAATGATACTGCCAATTGGCCCAGTGGTAAGAATCTTGGTTTTCTTGATGTTGAGCTTCAGTCAATATTGAAGACTGCAGTCCTTGACAAAGGGAAAAAAATTATTTTTTTTTATCTGAGTCATGTAAAAATTGACCTCTACCCTTTATTTTACCAAACTATGTTTAATTTTATCGACCTTAGCTAATACTTAACAACATGGTTCTTGCAATTAAGTATTAGGACTGCAGAGCCCTTTCCTTCTCCCAGAATGGCTACTGAAATGATCCAATCAAATGAAGAAACAGCTATGCTTTTTCTCTCTATCAAGGATGAACTGTTCTGCTTTTCCCAGAAATAGCTATCCTAGATCCCAGTCCACATTCCTATCTTGTAAAAAACATTTGGGAGCATCCCCTTCCCCAAATTCCTTGTAAGAGAATATAAAACTTCTCTTTAACTTTTAGTGGGGGCTGGTTTTCTGCTCAATAGCCATCCCAGAAGTTTCTCCTCAATAAAGTGTCTTCATTGGCTTGAACTGGGTTCTGGCCTTCCTCGGTGACTTTACACTAAGTATAGTGTATGTGACTCAGGACAGGGAAGGGTTCAGAGTTGCTGTACATAGGGTTTCTATAGGTTTCAGGTGACTCAAGGGCACAAAGCAACAATAATATATATTGGTTGTTTGTTGTTGTTGTTCTATTTAAACCTCTTGTTTAGAGTCAACAAGACCTCGGGGAGGGCCTTTGTATTTAAAAGTCAGTTATTATATTTTGGGGAATATTCTTTTAAGTGCTATAGCATTCTTCTGTCAACATGCTACACTGAGATAACCTGGGATTGCTGTGATATTGAACCTTGTGCCATTGGGGTGTCAAATAATGTAACCATTACCCATGTTGGAGCTCCCAGTTTAAGAAAGGTTTGGAAGCAGCAGGGGCATCCACTTCCTAAACAACATGCCTCTGGAAACTCTAGATAGTAGGTATGAAAGAGCTTCAAGCTCATAGTGTCGCTATGAGTCATGCTTGACTCGACCGCAATCAACAACATATGTTAATAAGTTGATAAGGGTTTAGAAGGGTAAATCCTGAGTCAGCTCTTTAAATTGTAGTAAGTAAACATTTTTCTATTTTGAAAAAAAGAAATTATTAATAAAATCATTTTAATCTCTTTCAGTCTAAACTGTTTTGAGTTACAGTTAAAAATAAAGACGTGATAGCTCATGTAATATTGGTAATTTCTTGTCTTGCATGTTGTTGTTGTTATGTGCCATTGAGTTGTTTGTGACTCATAGCCACCCCATGTACAACAGCCATAAACCATGCTCTATCCTGTGCCAATCTCATTGCCTCTGACA
>NW_006400315.1:91040-95242 GCF_000299155.1 Elephantulus edwardii
GCTGATGTACTGTTCCTGTCGTTTTTGGATAATCTTCAGTAGAATCTTGCTTGCATGTGAAATCAATGATATTGTTCTGTAGTTTCCACACTCAAATGGATCGCCCTTCTTTGGGATGGCAACAAATATTGACCTCTTCCAGTCAGTGGGCCAAGTGGTTGTTCTCCAGATTTCTTGGCACAACTTGGTGAGCACATCCATGCCAGCATCTGTTAGCTGAAATATGTCAATTGGTATACCATCTATTCTGGGGGCCTTATTTTTTTCTATTTCCTTCAAAACAGCTTGAACTTCTGCCTTAATCACCATAGGCTCTGGCTCAAATGCTATTTCATTAAATTCTTCTGTATCTGCCAATTCCTTTCAGTACAATGTCTCAGTATGTCTTGCATAGAAAGGAAAATAAGTAAAATAAAAGCAATTACTTTGACCCTAAGGTACCAGCTCTTGTTCATTACCATTGGCTCCTGTTTTTATGGTACTTCCTGAAATTTTTCAGTGTCAATCAATTGGACCAATAGGTAGGTGTCATGACGAATGGAGATTAGATTGAAATTGTCAACAGATTCATCTGCTTAGATCCACAATTAATACCATTGGTATGAATAGTCAGGAAATAAGGAGACACATTGCACTGGGAAAATCTGCAGTTCTGGACCTTTCCAAATTATTGAGGAGCAGTGATGTCAGTTTGAGGATTCAGGTACATCTGATTCAGGCCATAGTCTTTCCAATTACTAGCTATATATCTGAGACCTAGACAATGAATAAGGATGACAGAAAAAGAACTGACACTTTTGAGCTGTGATGCTGGAGAATATCCCGTGGCCAGCCAAGAAAACGAACAGATACGCTTTGGAGATGGTGCAGCTGGAGTTCTCTTTGGAGGCAAGAATGATGACAAATACTTTGGACATGTTGTTAGGAGGTTCTATTCCTTGGAGAAGGACATAATGTTGGGAAGAGTGGAGGGTGGAAGAGGGAGAGGAAGATCCTCAACCAGGTGGATTGATACGATGACTGCTGCAATGGACTGTTGTGTGTTGTGAAGTATGAGGATGACACAGGATAGAAGAGGTTTCAGATCATTTGTTCATAGGGTTTCTATTAGTCATGGTCTACTCAACAGCACCTAACAACAATAAGGTATCAGCTTAAGTTTTTAAAATCTTTTCTTCAGTTTCAGTGGAAATTTTACTTACCCCTTCTTACAGGCGGTTTCATGTTCAATTCCACATATTTATTGTTGAGTGTTAATTTAGTGGTGTGGATAGAACTAGCAAAACAGTTCACACGCCAGAACTTATTAAGAGCAAAAACTACATCAGCTTCATTAACAGTGTTACAGTGGAAACAAACATCTCCAAATAGATGACTATCATGGGTTTTCCAATGTGCCAGGCCCTTCTTTTCATAATGTCAATGTCCAAGGAATGGCTTTTCACACTTGGCATGAATAAAATACTCCACATGCCATTGTTTGCCCATGGCATTTACCACTCTTTCTTCAGTGTGGCAACAAGCATTACAGATGGAGACTCCCATTTTGTCCTGACATGGTAAACAGTACAATTCCCCTTTTAGCTTCTGGACAGCCACAGTTAGTTTCCTCCAGCAGCTGGCATAGTTAAAATCATCTAGATCGAAGGGTCATTCTTATCAACAGTTGTTTATCAATGATGGAATGAGAATTTTGGCAAATGTATTTTTTCCAAGTAGCAAAAAGCTGCACTGCAATTCTGAAGGCACGCAGCTCGGGACCACCAACTGTTCTGTGGGAGAAAGATGGGCAATCTCCTACAGTGCAATTAACTACCAGAGGGTCAACTGTGGGTCAGTTCCAACTTGACGGTACACAACAACAAGACCACAATAACAAAAACTGGATTTCTCACGATTATGACAGGAATGACAGAGATGTCTCTCTGTATTCTTGACAAACTCAATATCTGCCAAAATTTCATCACAGATTTCACAGCAAAACATTCAGGATGCCAACTTTTATCAATGGTTTTTATAAATAATCAGGCCAATGATTAATTCACTGCCCTGATTAGAAAAAGGAGAAAAAACATCTGAAAATCATGTTCACAATATTTGCTTTCTTCAAACTCAAAGAAAAGTCTTTCTGGGAACTGCTGAAGCATTGTGCATACGTAAAACACTGCTCACAGTACAACTAACTTGTCATAACTGTTCACTATCTTCTCAGCAAGTGCAAAACCTTTACAGCCCTCACAGATAACATTGGCCAGGACAATATTACTGCTGGTCATCCCATCCACAAAACCCAACATGTTTTTGCAGTTCTGTGTTGGTCAAAGCACCATCTCCATCAGCACTTTGGCTCACAAAGGCTGATTGAACTTTGTCTTCCTTTCTGTTCTGCAGTAGGAGGGTGAACCACACATATGTGAAACGGAGCAACTGGGGCAAGCCTAGCTCTTTGGAGCAGGAAGGCAAGGCCTGGAGAAGTTTTTTTATGAACACAGGATTTTAATTTTAGAAGGTCCCATTTATCTGTTTTATCATATCCTAGTTATGAGTTTTAACCTCTGTTTGAAAGTCTATTCACGCCATAGATTAGGATTTCCAAAATTTTTCTCAGTGTATTTGGGGTTTTGTTCCTTCCTCTGGTGATCTTTATAGTTTTTGTTTTTTCCCTTAAGCCTCTGATTCAGCTTGAGTCGATTTTTGTGTATGATGTGAGGTGTAGATCTTTGTTTAGTATTCTGCAGAGGGTTTTTCAGTTTAATTAGCACCATTATTTCTTAAGAAAACTGTTGTTTCCCCACTTACATAATTTTGTCTTCTCATCAAAAACTAGTTGACCATAGGTAAATGGGTTGATTTCTGGGCTCTTTATTCTATTACTCTAAGTATCTGTCACAATACTAGTATCATGTTGTCTGATTATTACAGCTGTGCAGTAGGTTTTTAGGTCAGGGAGTATGATGCTTCCTACTTTTCGTTTTAAGTCGTGCTTTACCTATTCACAGTCACTTTCCATTCCAGACAAAATTTGAAATTTTGTCTTTACATCTCATTAAGTAATGGTGACAATACAGAAATGTGATTACATTGAACTTGTAGATTGTTTTTAGTAGAATTGCCATTTTTATCATACTGAGTCTTTCTATGCATATATATATAGTATATTGTTTGACTTACCTAGGTCTCGTTGTTATTCTTGATGCAGTATTTTATACTTTCCTTTATATAGGTCCTTTATGTCTCTAGATTTGTATGTAAATATTTAATCTTGTGGTTAGCTATTGCAATTCTTATTTCCTTTTCTAGATTTTATTTTCTCCTATAGATAAGCCTGACTGATTTTTGGCAAAGACATAACTAATATGGGACTCATGAACAAGAGACTGTGGCGATGAAGGAAGGTGGTCAACCTATTGTGAGGGTATTAGCAAGAATATGGCCCAGGAATTGACTGCATACCAACTGACATATTTTAAAAAATAGACTCTGCCTTGAATGCACTCACCAACTTGTGCCAAAAAAATCTGGAGGGCACCATTCTGGCCAACTGAATCCTTATTTGTTCCCATATTAAAGAAAGGTGACCCAACAAACTGTGGAAATTATCAAACAATATCATTGATATCACATGCAAGCAAGATTCTGCTGAAAATTATCCAAAAATGACTGGAATAACACATTAAGAAAGAACGCTGGAAGTGCAGGCTGTATTTAGAAGAGGTAGTGGTACTAGGGATATGGTTTCTAATGTTAGCTGGATCATGGCTGATAGAAGAGAACACCAGAGGAATGTCTGTGCTTCATTGACTATGTAAAGGCATTAGACTTTGTGGACCACAACAAACTGGCTAACTCTGAGAAGAATGAGAATTCCAGAACAATTGATTGTGCTTATGCAAAATCAATACTTGGACCCGAAGGTAGTCATCAGAACTGAGCAAGATAATACTGCATGGATTAAAATCTGGAAGGATTTATGACGGGGATGTGTCCTATTTCCATATCTTTTTTTTATGTGATATTATCAAAAGTTTACAAAGAACTTGGACTTCCATTCATTAATTGTTGCACATTTCCTCCATACCCTACGACCCAGTTCACTTTTCTCTTTGTTGTTGTTGTTATGTGCCGTCGAGTCGTTTCCGACTCATAGCTACCCTATGCACAACAGCCCTAAACCCTTCTCTATCCTGCGCCAACTGCACTGC
>NW_006400315.1:97452-98131 GCF_000299155.1 Elephantulus edwardii
AACAGTTGTAAGCAGACACTGGTGATTGGGACATGGAATGTGAGAACCATGAATGTAGGAAAATTAGATATTGTTGAGGAAGAAATGGAACGCATTAATATTGACATACTAGGCATTGGTGAGATGAGATGGACTGTCATGGGGCATTTTGAGTCGGATGACCATATGATATATTACTCTGGAGATGAAAAGGTGAGAAAAAATGGAGTTGCTTTCGTAGTTAAAAAAGTCATTGCTGCTCTCTCTCCAGGCGTCCTCGTGAGAGTGACATCGTCTTTAAACCCGCGTGGCAATCCCTGACGCACCGCAGTGGTGCCCAGGGAAGACAGGGCAAACTGGAAGTCCAAATACTTCCTTAAGATCATTCAACTTCTGGATGATTATCTGAAATGCTTCATCGTGGGTGCAGACAATGTCGGCTCCAAGCAGATGCAGCAGATCCGCATGTCCCTCCGCGGCAAGGCTGTGGTTCTGATGGGCAAGAACACCATGATGCGCAAGGCCATCCGGGGCCACCTGGACATCAACCTAGCCTTGGAGAAGCTGCTGCCTCATATCCGGGGAAACGTGGGGTTTGTGTTCATCAAAGAGGATCTCACAGAGATCAGGGACATGCTGCTGGCCAACAAGGTGCCAGCTGCTGCCCGTGCTGGTGCCATTGCTCCGTGTGAGGTTACCG
>NW_006400315.1:99296-101944 GCF_000299155.1 Elephantulus edwardii
GCAATGAGATTGGCACAGGATAGAGCACGGTTTAGGGCTGTTGTACATAGGGTCGCTATGAGTCGCAAACGACTCGCCGGCACATAACAACAACAAACAACAAAACCATCTGGTCCATGGCTCTGTTGTTGTTCTTGGAAGTTGTTTATCTGTTCAATTTCTTCTTTCATAATAGGTCTTTACAGCTTTTCCATTTCAGTCTATGTGAGTTTAGGTGAGGTCTGCATTTCTAAGTTTTTTCCATTTCCTCTAGGTTTTCATATTTGTTTGAGTATAGTTTTTCATAATCTTCCATTGTTAACCTTTTAATTTTAGTTGGTCCTGTTATGACATTGCCCTTTCAACTCTTATTCAGATTATTTGTGTCTTTTTTTTCTTTTCTTTTGTTAGTTTTGCTAGTGGTTTGTCAATTCTATTGACCTTTTCAAGGAACCAACTCCTCATTTTGTTAATGGTTTCAATTGTTTTTCTGTTTTATATTTCATTTATTCCTGCTATAAATTTTATAATTTCTGGGGTTTTTAGGGGGTATTGGGTTTACTTGTTCTTTTTGAATTTGTTAGAGAAGTTGGGTTATAGAATCAATTATCATTTTTTCTAGTTTTATGACGTATTTCCTCATTGCTCTAAATTGACCTTTTATTACTGCTTTGGTTGTTTTCCAGAGGTTTTGGTTGTTGTTGCTGTTATGTGCCATCGAGTTGCTTGTGACTCATAGCAACCCTATGTACAACAGCCCTAAACTCTGCTCTATCCTGTGCCAATCTCACTGTCTCTGACACTCCCATCCTGATTACCCCAGTCACTGAATCAATACACCTCAAAGAGGGTCTTCCCCTCCTGCACTATCCATCCACCCTCCCAAGCATGATGTCCCTCTCCAAGGACTGGTCTCTCCTAACAACATGTCCAAAGTATGTTAGACGGAACCTCAGAATCTGTAAGTTGTGTTTTCATTGTCATCTTTTTTTCAAGAAACTTTAATTTCATATTTATATCTTGTATTATCTACTCATGTTCAAACAAAATGTTGTTCAGCTTCCAAATGTATGGCTTTTTTTATCCTTTATCCTCTTGTTATTCATTTCTAGTTTTGTAGCATTGTGGTATGTGAAGTTGTTTTGTATTATTTCTGTTATTTAATTTATTGATGCTTGCCTTGTGACTTAAAATGTGGTGTATTCTGGAGAATGTTCCATGCACATTCGATAAGAAGATATACTGCACTTTTTTGGGGTGCATTAGTCTATACACCCACACATATATAATATAGACTGGTTTTATTGTATGGTTTAATTCTTCAGCATCCTTGTTGAGTTTCTTTCAGCTAGTTCTATCTTTTCTTGAGAGTGGTATAGTGAAGTTTCCAACTGCTATAGTGGTCTTTCCTATTTCCCTTTTCAGTTTTTTAAAATGTTTGCTTTGTATATTTTGCAGCTTTCATTTCGTTCATAAATATTTATTATTTTTATGTCCTCCTGTTCTATTGACGCTTTAAGCATTATGCAGTGATCTTCCTTGTCCTTTATGTTGGTTTTTACATTGGAATTTTTATCAGAGATTAATATCATTACTTCTGCTTTTTTCTGCCATTTACTTGCTATATTTTTCCCCCACCCTTTTATATTTAATTTTTGCATCTCCACTTTTTAGGTGTTTCACTTATAGACAGTGTATTGATAGGTTTTGGATTTTTTGTCCAATATGATACTTTTTTCCCCTCTTCAGTGGTACATTTAAACCATCCACATTGAGTGTCATTATTGAGAGGCAAGCTTTTATTATTATCATTTTGTTGAGTTCTTTTTGGTGGTGTTGCTGGTTACTTTGGTCTTTCTTGCTTTCTGTGACATCTCTGTATACTCCGGGTGAGGGTTGGAGAGTGCGGGGAGAATATATACCAATGAAGAAGTTTTTGTTTTGCTTTTAAAGACGATCTAACTGGGAGGGATTGAGGTGGGCAGAGAGAAAAGTGCAACAATGAATTAATGGAAATCCAAAATCTCTGTAAATGTTTATTAAAATTAATAAAAAAAATTTAAAAGGGAAGAAAAAAGAAGGATATCTTTCAGTATTTCCTGCAACACTGGTCTTATTTTTACAACCTCCCGTAGGCTCTGCTTTTGTGAGAATATCTTGATCTCTCCTTCATATTTTTGCACAGTTTTTCTAGGTAAAGTATATTTGGTTGATATTTATATTCTCTGATTGTATGCCATTCCACTGTCTTCTTGCTCACATGGTTTCTGCTGAGATATTGGCTCTTAATCTTGTTTTCTCTCCCTTATATGTTAATCTTTGTTTCTTCCCTGCTGTTTTCAGAATTCTTTCCTTATTTTTTGGTTCTAGCACATTTGACTATGATATGTCTTGGTGTTTTTCTTTTGTGGTCTATTCTATATGGTGTTCCCTCACCTTCTTGAATACAGATTCTCATTCTTCATTATGCCTGAAAAGTTTTCTTCTAATAGTTCTTTCACAACTTTCTTGGTACTTGCTTCCTTCTGTTCTTGGATTCTAATTATGCACACATTATTCCTCTTGGTGATGTTCCCTATTATTCTTAAGCTTTCTTCTTTTCCTTTCCTTTCCTTTCCTTTCCTTTCCTTTCCTTTCCTTTCCTTTCCTTTCCTTTCCTTTCCTTTCCT
>NW_006400315.1:102044-106231 GCF_000299155.1 Elephantulus edwardii
TCCTTTCCTTTCCTTTCCTTTCCTTTCCTTTCCTTTCCTTTCCTTTCCTTTCCTTTCCTTTCCTTTCCTTTCCTTTCCTTTCCTTTCCTTTTCTTCTTTTCTTTTCGATTCTGCTTTTTGTTCTAACGGATCAGTGGTGAAAATTTTATCTTCTGTTTAATTGATTCTGTGTTATATTTTTTCAACTCTGTTCATATGTGCCTCCAATATGTTGACAGAATTTGAAACATAGGTCCTCATATTCTGGATTATGGTTTCTTGTTTTTTTCAGAGCCTCTAATGCTTCATTTGTTTTATCAGCATTGTCTTGGAATTTTTTTTTTAAATTTCTCTTGGTTTTGACTTGCAGTGTCCTGTAATTCTTCAAGTTTGTCTCTCACCCATTGAAAATATTCAATCATTGTTCTTTTAAATTCTGTATCAGATAGTTTCATCAGACTTTTTGGCTTTAGGAAATCCATTAATACTGTCAATTTTGAGGGATTTACATCTTGTTTGGGTTTCTGTAGGCTATGTGGTTGTTTGCTTCTTCTGTGACATTGCTGTGGTGAAGTTTTTCATGCCTGAGGCTTTAGGAGGCATTTGGTCTGAAGGCCTTGGGTCAGGAAGTCACTGATACAGAAGAGGATGGGGAAGCTACAGTGCCTCAGTTTCTTTCTGAACTTTTCACTCAAGGGAAGACTTATCTGAGTTTGAGAGACATATAACCTGTGAATTTGCAGCCTCATGTGCCAGGCAACTGTTGCAGAAAGGCCAATCCAAGGTGCTCTGGGCTAAAGGCAGTTTAAACTCTGGGATGGGGGAGGAAATGAAATGAGTTTACTTTTGATACTGGTGTCCCTGGTACAGTTCGGAGGGGTGGCAGAGGGTCATCCTCCAGGCCTTGGGGCTGGGGTGTCTAGGCGGTGGGCCCGATCTTTTAGGCAGTGGGGATGGGACTTTGAGGTGTTGTGCAGAGCAACCAGGTAGTTAGGTCAGTTCCTCCAGGCCTTGGGTCTTGGCTTCCAGGCAGTGAGCAGGAAGATCCAGGGGATGACCCAAGGTCCTGCACAAGGCAGGTTGGGGGTTCAGGAGGTGCAACTATGACCTCCAGTCAGGGAAAGGGTAGGACACCTGTCAGGCAGTGATTCCAAGGTCTAGTGCTCAAGGGAAGAGAGCAGTCCAAGCCATGCTAAGAAATTTTAAGACAGGTACCTTCTTACTTAACTGGATGCATAGTAGTGTGTGATGCAGTGGTATGCAACATGGTCTCCATATATTTATGATCTATATGCAGGACAGATCATTTGGGAGGCTGGATTCTATGAGGAAGAATGTGACATCAGGATTGGAAGAAGACTTATCAACTTGCTTGCTGAAACTGAGGAGAAACTATAGTGCTTGCTGCAAAAGGAAAAGAAGGACTATAGCTTTCAATATGGATTGAAGCTCAACATCAAGAAAAGGGAGATTCTCACCACTGAGCTGAATCACAGCATCATGACAGTAAAAAGATTTAGATTGTTAACAGCTTTAGTTTTCTTGGCTCCACAATCAACACATTTGGTATCAGCAGCCAGGAAAACAAAAGATGAATTTGCATTGGGAACATCTACTGTCAGGGACATCTCCAGAGTACTGAAAAGAAATGATGTTAGTCAATGATGTTAGTCTGGATACTAAGGTGTGTCTGATCCAGGCCATGGTATTTGCAGTTATGTACTATGCATTAGACAGCTGGACAATGACTAGGGATGTTATAAGGAGAATTGGTGTGTTTGAGCTGTGGTGCTAGAGAAGAGTGGTGAATATACCATGGACTGCTAGGAAAATAAATAGGTGTATCCTAGAGAGGGTGAAACCATGATGCTCCTTGGAGGCAAGGATTCTGAAATTCCATTTGACATACTTTGAGCATACTGCAAGTAGTCCTTGGAGAAGGACGTTATGTTTGGAAGGGTTGAGGGATAATTCAGGAGAGAAAGACCCTCCATGAGATGGATTGACTCAGTAACTGAGGTAATAGGAGTGGATGTGTTGGAGACAATACGTTGGCTAAGGACAGAGCAGGGTTCAGAGCTGTTGTACATATGGTCACTCACTATGAGTCACTGGCAATTAGATAACACATAACAACAACAACACTCCAATACCTCAATAAGAAAAGACAACACAGTCACAATATAGACAATAGAAGATATGAACAGATGTTTCATCACAGAAGAAAGTTAGATAGCAAACAAATATTTGAAATTAATGCTCAAAATCAATAGCCATTAGAAAGATGCAAATCAAAACAACAATAAAATATCATCATCTCACCCTTGTCACAATAGCAAAGTTCAACAGGGCAACAACAACAAAAAAAAATGCTGGCAAGGATGCAGAAAAATTGTATTGCTTTCTAAAGTGGAAGGCAATATGGTATATCTTCAGAGTTGAAAATATAAATACAATTTGTCCCAGATATCTCACTACTGAGAATATACTCCAGTAAATCAGAGCTGTGGCACAAATATATGTACATCCATTTATTTTCAATATAAAAGAGATGGAAGCAGCCCAATGCCTATTAAATAAAGAATAATTATTTAAAAAAACCCCAAAATAATAATAGTGGTACATTCATACATTAGAATATTGCACAGAATTGAAAAAGAAAGAATTTGTTAAACACTACAGAATGTGAATGACTTTGGAAAACACTGTTTTTATTTTTGTTATATGCCTTTGAGTTGACTATGACTCATAGTTACCCTATGCACAATAGCTCTAACCTGCTCTATTCTGAGCCAATCCTTTCTCTAACACACCCATCACCATCATCACCCATGTTACTGTGTCAATTTATCCCATCTGGGTTCCTCCTCTCCTGCACTGTCCCTCATCCTTCCAAGTATGATGCCCTTTTCCAAGGCTGGTCCCTTTGGCAACATATCCAAAGTATGTACAACAGAGCTTCAAAATCCTTGCCTACAAGGTGCAGCTTGGTTTCACCTTCTTCAGGACAGAATTGTTTGTTGTCTTGGCAGTTCATAGTATGTTCAGCATTTATCTTCAATACCACAACTCAAAGGCATCAATTCTTCTTCTGTCATTTTTGGTCACTGTCCAGATCTCTGATAGTTAACAAGTAATTACAAAGACCATACCCTGAGTCAGGTCCACCTCAATTTGTTGACTGCCATTGTTGCTTTTTAGCACTCTGGAGAGGTTAATGACAGAATATTTTCCCAATGCAATTAATCTTTTGATTTTCTGACTGCTGATGCCAAGCATGTTGATTGTAGAACCAAGCAAGCTGAAATTCTTAACAATCTCAATCTCTTCGCCATTTATCACAGTGCTGTTGATTGGCCCAATGATGAGAATCTTTGTTTCTTGATGTTGGGCTTCAATCCATATTGCAGACTACTGTCTTTGACCCTCTGCAGTAATGCTTCAGTCCTCAGTTTTGCATTACACTAAACAAAATATCTCAGTTACTAAAGGACAAATACTTCAAAAGATCATGGTCAAAACAGTGGAATGGTTACAACAGGAAATGAGATATCAGGAAAATAATGAATAATGAACATCACACGAGAAGAGATGAAGGATAGGGTAATCTTAAAGGAATGAATGATTAGATATTATGTATTTGACAATTATTATTATTAAACAGAATAATTATTTTAAAGTGAATTATGATAGGAGTACAAAGGAAAATGTGTATGAACGAATAAAAACAATCTCTGTAAACGTTGACTAAAATCACAATAAAAAATACAAATAAGAACAAAAGCCAAAACAAAAATAGTCTATAAGATTATTCAAATATACAAATTGTTGTTGTTTGTTGTTATGTGCCGTCGCATCGCTTGCGACTCATAGCGACCCTATATACAACAGCCTTAAACTCCACTCTGTCCTGTGCCAATCGCACTGTCTCTGACACTCCCATTACGATTATCCCAGTCACCGAATCAATCCACCTCACAGAGGGCCTTCCCCTCCTACGCTGTCCATCCACCCTCCGAAGCATGATGTCCTTCTCCAAGGACCTGTCTCTCCTCACAACATGTCCAAAGTATGTTAGATGGAGCCTCAGAATCCTTGTCCCCAAGGAGCCACCCAGTTTAACCCTTTCCAGGAAGAATCTGTTTGTTTTCCTAGCAGTCCATGGTATTCTCAATACTCTTCTTCAGCACCACAGCTCAAAGGCATCA
>NW_006400315.1:106994-113178 GCF_000299155.1 Elephantulus edwardii
GGTAGTTCTCTGCTGATGTGTTGTTCCAGTCATTTTTGGATAATCTTCAGTAAAATCTTGCTTGCATGTGAAATCAGTGAGATTGTTCTATAGTTTCCACACTCTGTTGAGTCACCTTTCTTTGGGATGGGTACAAACGTAGATCTGTTCCAGTCAGTTGGCCAAGTGGTCGTTCTCCAGATTTCTTAGCACCACTTGGTGAACACGTCCAGGGCAGCATCTGTTAGCTGAAATATGTAAATTGGTATACCATCTATTCCTGGAGCCTTATATATAATTTTAAAATAAAACGAATTACATATTGGAAGTTGATTATATAAAGGTTTAAAATCATTACTTCCTCCCACACTCAATGGAATCTTCTGAGCTGGTCTTCTGCCACTCGACCCTTGAAATACTGCCTTCCTCCCCCAAGTAGGTCAATTTTCTTTTGCCAATAAACAGAAGTTAATGTTTTTCATTCTGTCACTGGGTCAATTTTTCAGTTTATTTACAAACAAGAAACTAGAACGGTTTAGTTAGTGAGAACAATAGTAGCCATGTAAATTGGAACTATTGATCTCTACCAGTGCAGAACCTAAAAGAAAAGAGGCACAAAAATAGGCATAAAAGCCTTATGGATATTGAGAATCTTCACCTTCATGCTACTATGCTGGAGATGAAAAGATGAGGAAAAAATGGGGTCAGTTTCATAGTTAAAAAGGAGGTATCTAGATCCATATTAAAATAAAGTTTTGTGAGTGAAATACAATACTGTGATAATATTCAAACACATATAAGGAAGACCTGTTAATACCAGTATCGTTCAAATTTATGCACCAACAATTAGAGCCAAAGAAAAGGAAATGGGTGATTTCTACCAATTGTTATAGTTATAAATTATTTGAACATGTAACCAAGATGCAGTAATAATAATGGGTGACTGGTATGTAAAAGTTAGGAACCAGGAAGAAGGGCCATTAGTCCGAAAATATTCTGTATAATCAAGGATTTGTTCATAGCAAATACCTTTTATAAGAAACATAAAAGCAGGCTATACACAGGAATTTTAGCTGATGGGATATATGGGAATCAGACCAATTACAACTGCGAAAGGAATCATTGAAAAAGTTCAGTATCAGCGAAAATGAGATCAGGTGCTGGTTGTAGAAGAGAAGATCAACAAATCATGTGAAAATGAAAATCAAAGCCAAAGAAGATTAAAAAATACCCACAAGAGTCATAATTTGATCATAAGCCTATCCCTTCTGAATTTAAAAATCAACATGGGAATAGGTTAGAGGCCTAGAACACTAATGAACAAAGACCGGATGAGATGTGGGAGGATACAGAGAATATAATTCATGAAGAATGCAAAGAGTCATTACAAAGAAGGAAGAAGAAGAAAAGGCCAAAACAGATGTCAGAAGAGACTGAATATTACACTAGAGTGTCAAGAAGCCAAAGCAAAGGGAAGAAATCGAGAAGTTAAGGAGCTGAATACAAGATTTCAAAGGGCAGCTCAGGAAGATAATGCTAAGTATATAAGAAATCTGCAAGGATCTGGAATCGGAAAATCAAAAGGGCCAAACTCACACAGCATTTCTTAATCTGGAGGAACTGAAGAACAAATTTAAGCCACGAGTTGCAATGCTTAATGATATATGGGCAGAATACTGAATGATTCAGGAAGCATTAAAGAAAATAGAGTATGCAGTGTCATTTTACCAAAACAAAATTTCAAGAAACAACATATGATCAAGAGGCAATGGTGATGAAGGAGGAAGCTCAGGCTGCTCTAAAGCACTTGGCAAAAAATAAAGCCCCCGGAATTGAAGGAATACCAATTGACATATTTCAACACAGAGATGCTTCCCTGGGTGTGTTCCCCAAATTGTGCCAAGATATCTAGAGAAAAACTACTTGTCCAGCTGACTGGAAGTGGTCTGTATTTATTCCCATTCAAAACTAAAAGGTAACCCAATAGAGTGTGGAAATTATTGAATAATATCACTAATATCACACACTAGCAAAATTCTGCTGAACATCATACAGAAATGATTGGAACAGTACATTGACAGAGAACTATGAGAAATATAAGTACAGTGTAGAAGACATCATGGCACTAGAGACATTATTGCCAAAGCCAGATGGATCTTGGCAGAAAATAAAGAGTACCAGAGGAATGTCTATCTGTGTGTCATTGACTATGCAAAAGCATTTAACTGTGCGGATCAAAACAAATTGTGGCTAACCTTGAGGAAAATGGGAATCCCAGAACACTAGATTGTGTTTATGCAAAAACTATACTTGGACCAGGAAGTAGTCCTCAGAATAAATCAGGGAAACACTGCATGGTTCAACTTCAGTAAGAGTACAGAACAGGGATTCATCCTGTCTCCACACGTTTTCTATTTATATGCAGAACAGATCATTTGGGAAACAGGGCTTTATGAGGCAGAACGTGGCATTAGGATTAGAGGTAGACTCATCAACAACCTACATTATGCCCTTGACACAACCTTGCTTGCTGAAACTAAAAAAGACCTGAAGCACTTGCTGCAGAAGGTCAAGCAGTGTAGTCTTCAATATGCATTGAAGCTTAACATCAAGAAGACAAAGATCACCCCACTGGGCCAATTGACAACACCATAGATGTAAAAGAAATTGAGGTTGTTAAAAATTAGTTTGTTTGGCTCCACAATAAACACTCTTAACACCAACAGTCAAGAAATCAAAAGTTGAGATGCATTAGTAAAATCTGCTGTCTGAGACCTCTCCAGAGTGCAGAAAAGCAATGATCTCAATCTAGAGACTAAGGTGTGCCTAATACAGGCTATTGCCTTTGCAATTACTTGCTATGCATTAGAAAGCTGGACAATGACTAAGGATGACAGAAGAATCAATGCCTTCGATTTGTGGTTCTGGAGAAGAGTCTTGAATATACCACAAATTGCCAAGAAAACAAGTCTTGCAGAGGGTAAAACCAAGTATCTACTTGGAGGCTAGGATTGTGAAGCTCTGTCTCATTTATTTTGGACATGTGGGCAGGAGAAACCAGTCCTTGGAAAAGGGCATCATTCTTGGAAGGGCAGAGGGACAGCATAGGAGGGAAGACCCTGGATGAAATGGATTGACACAGTGGCTGGGGCAATTGGGGTTGTTTTTTTGGGTTTAGTGAGATTTGGTCAGGACATAGGTCACTATGGGTTGCAGGTGACTAAACGGCACAGAACAGCAACATCCATGAACAGGGAATATTTTTCCGTTTATTTAGATATTTTGTTTTGTCTTGCAGAAATGTTCTGTAGGGGGTTTTTTGTACAGGTAATTTCTGTCTCTGGTTAGGTTTACTACCAAGTATCTAAACTTGTGGTTGGCTATACAACAACATTGCAAATGGAATTTTACCCACTATTTTCCAACTACACCAAGCTAATGGCTCACTCACAAGTAGGACCAGATCAACTTTTAAATACAAAGGCCAACCTATCAGATCCTATTTGTCTACATAAGAGGTTTCCCACCCAAGCTGATTATAAATGATATCAGTTAGTTAATCAGCTTACACATGATTGCTAAAACAGTTTCCTCACAGATATCATGTAAATCACACTTACCCATAAGATCCAACTGTTATTGTTGTAAAGTGCCGCTGAGTCATAGGTAACTCATAGTGACACTTTGAATGAAAGTCCTCAACACTTGGAGGATCTCACTCCTGGAGGCAGAGCAGTCCTCCACGACAAACACAAGGCCAAAAAAGCACTCAACTCCAAAACTTGCCATGATACCCGTCCACACATACCAACCACCACGCTCTGGTAGCAAGAAGTCACAGAAACCCTGGGAGGAGCCAACAAGGAAGAAGATGGCCTCCTCCATTCCCTTCTCCCTTTGGGTCTTTAAGCCCCCTCCTGCCTTAAACCCTAGGCCAAGCCTATGCACCTAACAACAATAACAATGACAACATAGGGCAAGCTACATTGGCCTAGTAGACAGAAAGTTAATCTACCAAGCCGAAGGTGGGTGATTTTAATCTGTGGCCCTCAGGCCAGGTTCAAATTGTTTTTCTGTCAAACATTCTTCTAGGTGGTATAGCACTGATCTGTGATTGCTGTACAGAGGTAACTCATGGTTGCTATGATGCTGAGCACTGTGACACTGATGTGCCAAATGTGATAATGGTTACCCATGGTGGACAGTGTTTGCTGGAGCTTCCCGACTAAAAACAAGCCTGGAAGCAGGAGTGGCATCCACTTCTGAAATGGCTTGCCTCCAGAACCCTGTGAACAGTGCTCAAGCCTTTCGTTCATAGGGTCGCTATGAGTCATCTACGACTCAACAGCACCTAACAACAACAATAACATTGTCTAATCACACATTTCTTTCAGATAGTCCTTTTCTTCACCTCTTTTAGTGTGGTGTTTACAAGGAGTATCAATTCTCTCCCTGCTGCTCACTCCTTGTATTCATTTTATTTTTCTAACTGTGATTTTATATTTGTCCTTTTTTGAATGAGCTACTTCACTCACAATTATCTCTTCTAGATTCAGTCATGTTGTGTAGTGTTTTATACATAGTGTTTTTCAATGCTATGTAATAGTCCACTATTGGTAAGAAGCTACACTGCAATCCCAAAGGCACACTGTTTATATCCCCTTGCTGTTCTTTTGGAAAAGGATGGGAATTCTCCTCTCATAGATTAACTGTCCACAAAAACCCACTGGAGGGTCAACTGTGGGTTGATTTTGACCCAGTAGTAGACAAAAAACAATATCCTCTCTATATACTAATTTAATCTGTATGAGGAGCAAATATCATGAATGAAGACTCTGAAGAAGTATGTGGCATCTGGATTGAAGGAATACTTATCACAAACGTGTGTTATGCAGATGACACAACTTTGTTTGCTGAAAGTGAGGAGGATATGAAATGCATGCTGTAGAAAATAAAAAATGACAGACTTCAGTATGATTACATCTCAACATCAAGAGGGGGAAAAGTCCTCACTGCAAGATTACCAGTCAACATCACGTAGATATAAAAAAAGAATTAAGGCTGTAAATTATTTCATCTTTCATAAATAAACAATCAACATCCTTGGTATAGGTAGTTAGGAAACCAGGAGACATATTGCATTAAGACCTCTCCAAGAGCCACTGTGAAGATTACAGTGCACCTGCTTCAGGCCATGGACTTCTCTATCACCTGCTATGAATCAGAGAACTGAACAATAAGACAGAAGAATTTAATCCTTTGAGTTGTGGTGCTTGAGAAGAATACTGAATACCCCAGGGACTGCCAAAAAAACAAACAAATATCTCTGGAGAAAGTGTAGCCAAAGTGATCCTTGGAGGCAAAGATGGCAAAGCTTTGTCTTTCATACTTTGGGTCTTTAGCTTGGCAAGACTATTCCTTGGAAAGAGACTTCATCCTTGAAAAAATGGAGGACCAACAAAGGAGAGGAATACCTCCAACTAGATGAACTGATACAGTGACTTCAGCAAAGGACGCTATTGTGTAGGAGATATTGAGGATGATGCAGGGTGCAGATCAATTGTTTATATGGTTCACTTGAGTCATACCTGACTCGAAGGCCATGAAGCCCCTAGATTTATAAACACTAGGTATATAGATGGAGCCTGGAGGTCATATAGCCCTGGTGTGTCCACTTGCCATACAGAGGCAACTTGCGGTGACTGTGAAGCTGAACACTGTGACACCAGTGTATCAAATGCAATGATTGTTACTCAAGGCAAACAGCGTTTGGTGGGACTCTATGGTTAAAACAAGCTTGGAAGCAGGATTGTCCTCCACTTCAGTAAATAGCTTGCCTACAGGAACCTTATGAACCTGGAGAAAGGATGGAAGTCAAACAAGGGTAGAGGGAAAAAAAAAACAAAAACAAAACACAAGAGTAGAGGACTTTCGTTCATAGGGTCGCTATGAATCGCCTACAACTCGACGGCACTTAACAACATAGAGACCAGGTGGTCCAGTGGACCAAAAGTGATGCTACCAATTCAAAGGTGGGTGACTCTAATCCAAGGCCCTTGGGTCAGTTCTTAATTGTTTTTGGTCAAATATTCTTGTAGGTCTTATAGCCCTGGTGTGCCCACTTGCCATACAGAAGCAACTTGCGGTGGCTGTGAAGCTGAATGCTGTGACACTGACATGTCAAATGCGATGATGGTTACCCATA
>NW_006400315.1:113278-113849 GCF_000299155.1 Elephantulus edwardii
GCTTGGAAGCAGGAGTGGCATCCACTTCCATAAATAGCTTGCCTCCAGAAACCCTATGAACCTGGAGAAAGGATGAAAGTCACGCAAGGGTAGAGGACTTTCTTTCATAGGGTCACTATGAGTGGCCTACGACTCGACTGCACATAACAACAACAGATAGATTATGGGCCATCCACTTCTGAAATAACAGGTTTTCAAAAATCCTATGACCATAGGTAGGTTGGTTGGTTTCTCAATTCTATTTCACTGAACTATGTGTCTTTCACGATACTAGTGCAATCCTATGATTTTTACTATAGTTGTAGATTTGAGAGGGACTATAACTCATAGAAACCCTATGAACAACATACCTGAACTCTGTCTTATCTTGTACCATCCAATCATCTCTGATATACTTGACCCCTTGCTGCAGTTATCATGTCATTCCTTCACTGAGGATTTTCCTCTCTTTTGCTGACCCTAACTTTTTCAAGCAAGGTTGTGTCATCTGCGTAACGGAGATTGTTAATAGATCTTCCACCAATCCTGATGCCACAATTCTCCTCATAGAGCCCAGCCTCTTGGATAATCT
>NW_006400315.1:115719-117544 GCF_000299155.1 Elephantulus edwardii
GGATAGAGCAGGGTTTAGGGCTGTTGTGCATAGGGTCGCTATGAGTCGGAAACGACTTGACGGCACATAACAACAACAACACCAATCTTTTTCAAGCACCTTTTGATGGAATAGCATCTTTTAACAACATGCCCAGTATATATGAGAAGAAGTGTCATTATCATTGCCTCTGAGGAACACTGGCTCCACTTACTCCAAGACATGTATCTGTTCTTTTGGCAGTCCATAGGATATTCAGTACTCATTTCCAATATCACACCTCAAAGGTATTGATTCTTTTTTTATTCTTCTTTTGTTCATTATTCAGCTCCCAGATCCACAGTAAATGATTGAAAAAGATTTTAGTAGGTAACGATTAAATGGCTTGCTCAGGGAAGATTTAACTAGAAAGTTCAATATAAACCTAAATGAGTACAGAGGATGTTCATGTCCAAATTCTGAGGAAGATAATTAAAGTTAGCAGAAAGTATAAGCACAAAGCCACAGCTGAATGCAGGCATTTATGAAATAGCTCTACTTGGAAAGATTGAATTATCAAAGGGCAAATAGCAGGAGATGATATTAGAGGTGGAATCCAGAGGACTTTATGGAAGACCCCAGATAGTATATTAATTAGTTGTTGTTGTTGTTGTTGTGTTGTAAACAGGTGCCATCAAGACAACTATAACTCATAGTGACCCTATGAAAAATAGATCTGAACCTTGCCCTATTCTGCACTATCCTCACAATCTATGATATGCACAGTGTTACAGTTTCTGAGTAAGTCCTTATTGTTAAAGATCTTACTCTTTCTCTGGTCTTCCTTTCCTAGCATTAGGATTTTTTCTCTCCTGACAATATACCTGAAATATGTGAGGTAAAGTTTCATTGTTCTTGCCTTAGAAGGAGTACCTTTTTTATACTTCCTCCAGGAAAGAGTTGTTTGGGTTTTTTTGGCAGTCCATGGGATATTCAACACTCTTCTCCAATACCACAGCTCAAAGATATTACTCCCTCTTCAGGTGCATAGGAAGTAATTGAAAATACAGACCATAGTTTGGATCAGGTGAATAGTCTTTAAATTGACATCATTCCTCTTTAGCCCTTTGGAGAGGTTTTTGACAATGGATGTCCTGTTGTTAAGTGCCATTATTCGCTTATTACTTTAAAAAAGTTTAGGTTCAATTTTCAAGTAAGATCCAGGTCATAAAATCTAAGGAGAATGTTAGCAAATATGAATGGTAAAAGAATCTATGAAAAGGCAACTAGCATCAGTGAATATAATTTGGGGGGAAATTCAGAGAAGGTTGTAATCGTTACCTACTCTGTAGATAAACAAGCACATAAAGGAATCATTTCCTCCTCTTTTAGTACTGGCCTTTCTCCTTGGGGTTGATGTACACCAATAAAAACCAAAACCAGATCTACCATTTATCAATTGACCTTTGTGTCTTTATATGATTATTTCTGAGTATATGCAAATAATCTTATAATCATCTTTAATTAAGATATTGCTTTATGATCCTGTGAGGAACAGAGTCCAGAGTCTCCTTTCCCTGTTCCTAGGCTTATTCCAATGAGTAAGAACACTGAATTTTGTGACTGATAAGTCTCTCTAATCCAAAGACTTTGCTCCTAGAATTCTCCCCTTTATCAGGATTTGCATAGGCACACGAGTACATTTCAAGCTGTTGGCAATGAACGTAAGAACATAGCTGAAAGTTTACTGTGGATTAGGAAGAGACTGAACTCTTGGTGTCTACGCAAGTGTATTTTTTCTACAAGATAATCCAAGAAAGAGAAAGGTGAGTTATGTTTTTGTGAATCCTTTTATGAAAAAAGTATT
>NW_006400315.1:117854-126971 GCF_000299155.1 Elephantulus edwardii
CTATTTTGATTTAAAGCAAAATTTTACAATAATTATTGGGTCAGGGGGTGCTAACAAATTTAGGAAATAATAAAAATAAATGTATGTTCACAGGAAAATTGTAAGTAGCATCCTAATCTAAGGACTAGATTAAAGGGACCTGTTTTTGTTTGTATGTGTGGGGGTGTTTAGTTTTTTTTGTGGGTTTTGTTTGTTTGCTTGCTTGCTTGCTTACAAAGTTCATATACACTGTGTTTTACACTATTCTTCATGTTGTTTTTATACAACCATTATCATGCACTATGTTTTATAAAATTAATCACTGTTAGACTTTTCCCTTCATTATCCTTGGTTTTCAACCTGAATCCTTCATACTTCCTTCCTCTTCCTCCACTCACCACCAAACTACAAATCTGTGGTTTCACCTCTACCTATCCTTACTCCTTCATTCTCACTCCTTCCCCCTTTGAGTTCCCATACATGTTTTACTATTTACCCTTCTATTTTTACAATAATAGTCTTAAGTAGTATTTACTCTTTTGAAACTGAACTAACTAGTTCACTTAGCACAATACTCTTCAGGCTCTCCTAAGTTATGTAGTATTTTTTTAAATCTCTACTCCTACATCTCCTGTTTTGGTATCCTGTAATTTTTGGACACCGTTTCTATATGTTTTCTTTTCTTTTATGTAATGTTCCCGGATAATGTGCTTTTATACCAATAAGGACTATCTGACTGTTTTATTTTCACAATGCAAAGTGCCTTAGCTACGCTGGCACCATATACCCTGGGTCCCCGAGCACTCCAGCCTCCACTGGGCCCGAGGAGAGCTCGAGGGTTTAGGTTTCCTGAGGGAGAATTTCTAGAAAGGCGACCTCACAGCTTAGCCTTTTGTGAATATCTTCTCTGAGCTAAACTATTTCTGATTTTTAAAAAGTTCTTTATTGAACATCTCTGTGTGCCAGGCTCGGTGCTGAGTTCTTTAATAAATGTCACCCTATCTTTGTCCTAAAGCAGCTTTGTGAAGTGCTGTTCATTGCCTCAGCTTGCAGGTGACATTATGTGATTGGACACAATCACAGAACTCCTTGGTGGCAGGGCCAAACTCTTGGCTCTGGGTCCTGAGCTCCACTCATGCTGCTTGGCTTATCAGCGGCCCTTTGTGGTGCCAACTGGTGGTGGCGCAGCGTGCCTCCTTCCTGTCATAGGAGCAGTGCTTGGTTACATAGTGTCCTTGTGTTTGTGTCTACCCTGCGGGAGCTCCCAGCTAATAATGGTCCCAGGTGTGAGTGGAGGGTATGGTCAGAGTTCTCCCTCACTGCCGCTCTGCTGAGATAAGCTGAGGTGAACTGCAGCGTGCTGATGCACCTGGAGTGTTGACAACCTTTGAATTAAAAAACTGTCTTTTTTGGGGGGGGGACTGAAGAAAGCATTTGATTTTAAAAATATCATAAATAGCATAGAGTAGTAAGCAACTCACAGCTGACACTTTAGCAGGTTTTCAGAGGCAGTTAATTGCACAGATGTTACATCTTTCTTTTGTGGAGGACTTTGTGATTTGAACTGCTTGCCTTTAGGATTCCAGCACAGTTTCGTACAACTAGGCCACCAGAGCTCCCTATAAATGGCATTGTGTTGTTGTTGGTTGCCTTCAAGTCGAATACATAGTTACCCTGTGAACAAAAGGCTTGACACCCCTCTACAACTATCGACATTTCTCAAAGTTCATAGGGTGTCCTGAGGCATGTTATTTAGGAAGTGGATGCCATTTCTGCTTCCAGATAAATGGCATTAGATATGGCTAATATTTACTCTTATCATTCTATGTCATTTGTAAATAGTGGGAAAAAATTACTTTGCAGAACTAAAAACTAGTACTTCTTTGGACTACTCTGTAATAATGAAAGAAACAACAACACTTTGAGGGTCTCAAAGTTGAGTAGAGATTCCATGTAGCACGAGCACAGTTTGATTCCCCATTTGTGTCAGTAGAGAGAGAGGGGGCAACAAATAATTCATAGACAGTGGCTTTGAAGAGGGGATAAACTTTTTCTTAGAGAAAAAATACCAATTTGACTGTGGAAATGTGTCAGTAATGGTACTGAGAGAAAAAAATTTCTTTATTTTTGATTGGTTTAAGTTTAATTTCTTCTTTAGTTTTTTTGTCCAGTAAATTGCAAATCACTGTAAAACAGTTGTACCTTAAGCAAAATAACTCTCTAGTTTCTTAATCTCATTGTTTTTATTACATAATCTTTTTTCTTTCAGGGAAAAAATCTGTCTTCAAAATTTGCTTATTTTCTTATAAAAGTGAATGCTTTTGTTTGAGGAAAACAGCAATTTAATTGAGTAGATAAGTCAGTAGATAGAGCCTGAATAAGTTATCCCTTATTCCTAGTTTATGTGACTTTACCTTCTTCATTTTCTAGTTTCTTAAACTAAGACATAAGGTCATTGCTTCAGTCATTTGAAAATCTTTGTTTTTAATAACACCTTCCTCAACATAATTATTTTTTATCCTTGCTATTATCTGCGTAATTCTTTTTTCTTAAAAGTGTTTAGGCTGAGAATTAAATAAGTTCTTTTTATCTTCATTAGCTTTCTAAGAGTCTATATCATCCAAATTTGTCAGAACTTGTTTGCAAAGAAATTTTTTTTTATTATTTCTTAAAGCAAAAATATACTTTATTCCTCAAAAATGGGTAGGAATCCATTTAGACCCATTTAATGGACCAAACCTGATGCTGGAAAGGGTGCAAAATGATTATCTCTGGTTACTAAAACTCTTTTCCCAGCCCTGCTCTTGCAGTGCAGTCCTTGCAGAACCAGGCACCTGCCGCTGTGGTGAGACAGTTCTGGGAACAGCTCCCAGGCTTCCCCCACCTGGACCAGACATGTTCTCCTCCACACTGGCGCAGTTTACTGGGTAACAGTTCCTGAGGCTGTTCGGAGCTTACAGGCCACAGCCATGGGAACCACTACTGAACTGCAAAAGAATTCTTACAAGTCATCTGCCTACCTTAGATATCCTGTAGTATGAAAGTTTTAGTGTTGAGTTATATGCAATCAAGATGCATTTGTCATAATTCGTGACTAGAATGCTAAAGTTGGAAACAATGAAAAAAGAAGGGTAGTCAGCAAGTACGGACTTGATGACAGAAATAAGCTTGAAATAGAATGATGGAAATTTGTATGTTCAATGATTTATACATCACAAGTATCTTCTATGAGATACAAATGGTGACCTTACACATGGATCTCACTGGATGGGTGGAATAAGTATCTGTAGACTACTTATATGGAAGAAATCATAGGAGAAGCTCAGAATCAGCAGTTAAAATTAGGTCAGGTGCTAATTGTGGAACAGACTATTAATTACTCACATACAAGTTACAACTGAGGCTGAGGAAAATGAAAACAAGTTCATAAGAACCATATTATGACATTGAGTTGATCTTATTTGAATTTATAAATCATCTTATGAATGGGTTTGAAGCATTTAACACTCAATACCAATGATTAACAACTAAATTAGTTCTGGGATGACATAAAGAATATCCATGAAGGAAACAAAAAAGATCACTATAAGAACAGAGAAGAAAGAAAAAGGAAACAAATTGAATGTCAGAAGAAACTCTACAAATTTCATGACAGTGTCAAAAGGCCAAAACAAAGGGAAGAAATGTTGAAGAAAAAGGGCTGAACAAAGGATTTCAAAGGACAGCTATAAAAAAATGCAAAATATTAAAATGCAGTGTATAGAGACCTAGAAATAAAGAAAAAGGAAATAACTACTCAGCATTTCTCAAGCTGAAAGAACTAAAAAACAAATTCAAGCTGCAAACTGCAATACTTAAGGATGCTATGGGCAGAATGTTGAATGATACAGGAAGTATTAAAAAAGATGGAAGGAGTATTCAGAGTCACTGTGCCAAAAAGAATTGGCTGACTCTGAAATTTCAATAAATACTATATGATCAAGAGCCAATTGTAAGGAAGGAAAAAGTTCAAACTGCAATGAAGCATTGGCAAAAAGGAAGAATCCAAGAATCAATGGGATACACACTGACATGTTTCAAATGATAGAGATAGCTCTGGAGTGCTCACCAGTCTATACCAGGTAATTTGGAGGACAGCTGCCTTGCTGACTCATTGTAAGAGATCCATATTTGTCTCCATTCACAAGAAAGATGATTAAAAAATATGGAAAATATCAAAGTATATCTAATGGTCTACATAGAAATCAGATTGACTACATCTGTGGAAAATTCACTAGAAAAGCTCAATATCAGCTGTGGAAAACTAAGCCAGGTGCTGATTGCGGAACATGCCATCAACTATTTGTAAGTTCAACCTCAATTTCAAACTGAAGCTAAAGAAAATAAAATCAAATCTACAAGGACAAAAGTTTGACCTCCAGTCTATCCCACCAGAATTTAAAGACCAGCTCAGGAACAGATTTGAAGCCTTGAGCACTAAAGAGCAAAGACCAGATGAGCTGTGGGATAATATCAAGAATACCATTTATGAAGAATGCAAAAAAATCAATTCAAATACAGAGGAGAAAAAAAAAGATCAATATGAATGTCAGAAGAGACTCTGAATATTGCACTAGAGCACTGAGAAGCCAAAACAAAGGGAAAGGAAATCAAGAGGTTAAAGAGCTGAACAGAAGATTTCAAAAGGCAGCACAGGAAGACAAAGCAAAGTATTATAATGAAATGTGCAAAGAGATGGAGTCTGAAAATGAAAAGGAATAATCTTACTCAGCAATTAAGCTGAAGGAACTGAAGAACAAATTCAAGCCTCAAACTGCAATTTTTAAGGACACTGAAGATCTCTTCCAATGTTGAATGACCCAGGAAGCATCAAAAGAAGGTAGAAGGAGTACATAGAGGCACTGTACCAAAAATAATTGGCTTACACAGAAGAATTTAATGAAACAACATATGATAAAGAACCTATGGTGATGAAGGAGGAAGCTCAAGCTGCTTTTAAGATATTTGCAAACATAAAGCCCTGGGGATTGATGGAATTGACATATTTTAGCAAACAGATACTGCCTTGAATGTGCTCACAAAGTTGTGCCAAGAAATCTGGAGGACAACTACTTGGTCAACTAACTGGAAAAGATGGGTATTTATTCCCATCTCCCAAAAAAGTGACCCAAAAGAATGTGGAAATTATCAAATCATATCACTAATATCACATTCAAGCAAGATCCTGCTGAAGATTATCCAGAAAAGACTGGAACAGTACATCAAAAGAGAACTGTCAGATATGCAGGCTGGGTTTTGAAGCGGCCATGACACTAGGGAGAATATAGCCAATGTTAGATGGAAATTGGATGAAATTACAGAGTACCACAGGAATGTCTCTCTGTTTTTCATTGACTATGTAAAGGCATTTGACAGTGTGAACCACAACAAATTGTGGCTAAATGTGAGAAGAATGGGAATCCCAGAACACTTAACCGTGCTCTTGCAAAACCTATACTTGGACCAAGAGAAGCAGTATTCTGAAGAAAGCAAGGAAACACAGCATGGTTCAGGATCACAAAACGTGTATTCAGTGATGCATCCTATCTCCATACCTTTTTATTCTATATGCAGAACAGATCATTCAGGAAGCTGGACTTTATGAGGAGGGATGTGGCAACAGGATTGAAAGAAGATTCATCAGCAATTTGAGTTGTGGAAGTGACACAGCCCTCCTTGCTGAAACTGAAGAAGACATGAGGCATTTGCTGCAGAAGGTCAGCACTGTACTCTTCTATATGAACTGAAGCTCAGTATCAAGACAACAAATATTCGCACCACTGGGCCTATTGGAAACTTCATGTTAAGTGAAGAAGAGATTGAGATATTTTTTGTGTAGTTTTTTGTTAAAGGAAATTATTTTTTAAATTGTGATTCTAATGAAAGTTTACAGAAAAATTTGAAAATTTACAGAGATTTTGGATTTCCATTCATTCATTTTTGCACATTTTTCTCTTAAACCCCGCCCCCCAAATCCGTTCCTCTCTTTGGAAAGCAAAAGACAAACTTCTTCAATAAACAATTCCCCTGCCTCCGCTTCCCCCACTCTGAATGCACTCCACTATGCAACCTTAATTCTGGATTCCTGTGATAATCATAATACCCTATTATATATCGCTTTTAGATTGTTCTTGCCCTCATCTGTATTAACCTTTTTTAAAGAACAAATTCCTGGTCTTGTTGATGATTTCGGTTGTTTTTCTGTTTTCTATTTCATTTGTTTCTGACCTAATAGTTTCCGCTGTCCTTTTTTAATTTATTGGAGATGTTGGATTAAATAATCAAATATCTTTTTTTTTAATCCTTAATTTTTGATGAGTTTGCTTATTGCTATAAATCACCCTCTAATCACTGCTTTGGCTGTTTCCTAGAGGTTTTGGTAAGTTGTGTTTTCAATGTCATTTGTTTCAAGAAACTTCTTTAATTCATTTTTTATTTCTTCTAACCACTCATGTTCAAGCAAGGTGTTGTTCAGCTTCCAAATGTATGTTCCCGCCAATGCTTTTTTGTCATTAATTTCTAACTTTGTTCCATTGTGGTCTAAGATACATAGATACTTATTATAGTTATGAATGAACTTTCTTGTTCTTTGTGATGATTTTTGCACTGTAATCTATTTTATTAGAGCTTAATATTGCTACATGTGCTTTTTGCTGGATTCCATTTTTCTACCCTTTTATTTTTAGTCTTTTCAGCTGTGTCTTTTGTAGATAGCATATTGGTGAGTTTTGTATTTTTATCCAATCTGATACTCTTTTTCTCTTCACTGGTGAATTGAAAATATTCACATTCAGTGCAATTATTGAGAGGGTAGGTTTTGTTGCTATCTTTTTGTTGAGTTCTTTTTGGTGTTGTTACTGGTTATTTTGGTCTATCTTGCTTTCTGTGGCATCTCTTTAAGAAAGACTTCCCTCAATATTGCCTGCAACACTGGTCTTATATTTACAAACTGGCTTAAATTCTGCTTTTCTGAGAATATCTTGATCTCTCAGTTTTCCTGGGTACAGTATTCTTGGTTGACAGTGTATTATTTGCGAGTTTGACATATGTATTACAATGCTTTCTTACTTGCATGGTTTCTACTGAGATTATCTCCACTTAATTTTATTTGCTCTCCATTATAGATTCTTCTTTGTTTCTCTCTAGTGGATTTTAGAACTATCTCTTTATCTTTAGTTCTGGCAAATTGTACTATGATATCCCTTCGTGTTTTTCTTTGGAGTTCTATTCTATATGGATTTTGCTCAGTTTCTTAAATATATATTCTTTCATTCTTTATTATGCCTGCAAAGTTTTCTTCTAGTAATTGTTCCACAACTTTCTTGGTGCCTTGTCTTGATTCTTCCTGTTCTGGGATTCCAAATATGTGCATGTTATTCCTTTTGATGGTGTCTCACAATATTCTCTCTTCTTTTTCTTCCTTTTTGATTTTGCTTTTTGTTCTAGCAAATCAGTACTGCGAATCCACTGGTTCTATGTTTTAGCTCTTTCACTGTGCTTATACGTTGACAACACCTGTAACATTGGTCCGCATATTCTGGATTGAGGTTTGAGGTTTTTCTGTTTTTCTAAAGCTTCTAAACACTGACACTAAAGTTAACTCCACAATAAGGGATATACCTTTAACTTGCTGGTCTGTCTAATACTTCTCTAAATCTGAACATTCACATTGAGACAGACTAGGAAGAAGGATTGGCCATCCACTTCTGAAATAGCAGGCCTCTGAAAACCCTATGTACAACAGAACACATTTAGATAACAGAAATGGCAAAGGAGGTTGAGTTTTCAAGTATGGAAATACAAAGGAAGAGAAACAGTTGTAAGCAGACACTGGTGACTGGGACATGGAATGTGAGAATCATGAATGTAGGAAAATTAGATATTGTTAAGGAAGAAATGGAATGCATAAATATTGACATACTAGGCATTGGTGAGATGAGATGAGATGATATGGACTGGCATGGGGCATTTTGAGTTGGGTGACCGTATGATATGTTACTTTGGAGACGAAAAGGTGAGGAAAATGGAGTTGCTTTCATAGTTAAAAAAGTCATTGCTAGATCCATTTGAAGTACAATATTGTCAGTGACAGGATAATATCTATACGCATACAAGGAACTCCAGTCAATACCACTATCATTCAAATATATGCACCAACAACAAGAGCCAAGGAAGAGGAGATAGGAGATTTTTACGAACTTTTACAATCAGAGATTGATCGAACCTGCAATCAAGATGCATTGATAATAATGGGTGACTGGAATGCAAAAGTCAGGAACACAGAAGAAGATTCAGAAGTTGGAAAACATGGACTCGGTGACAGAAATGGAACTGGAGAGAGAATGATTGAATTTTGCACAATCAATGACTTATTCATAGCAAATACATTTTTTTAAGAGACATAAACACAGGTTAAGTACCTGGATTTCACCTGATGGTATGCATAGGAATCAGATCGATTCCATCTGTGGAAAGAACCACTGAAGAAGATGAATATCAGCTCTGAAAACTAGGCCAGGAGCTGATTGCGGAACAGACCACCAACTACTCATATGCAAATTCAAGCTGAAGCTGAGGAAAATTAAACCAAATCCCAGGCAACGAAAATATGACTTTGAGTCTATCCCACCTGAATTTCAGAACCATCTCAGGAAGATATTTGAGGCTTTGAACACTAATAAGCGAAGGCCAGATGAGTTATGGGAGGATGTCAAGGGTATCATCCAGGAAGAGTGCAAAAGGTCATTGCAAAGACAGAAGAGGAAGAAAAGACCAAAATGGATGTCAGAAGATACTCCGAAAATGGCACTGGAGCGCAGAGAAGCCAAAGCACAAGGAAGAATTCAAGATACTAAAGAGTTGAATAGAAGATTTCAAAAGGCAGCACAGGATGACAAAGCAAAATATTACAATAAAATGTGTAAGGAGTAGGAGTCAGAAAATCAAAAGGGGCGAACTCCCTCAGCATTTCTTAAGCTCAAGGAACTGAAGAACAAATTCAAACCTCGACTTGCTATAATCAAAGATGCTTTCGGCAGAGTGTTAAATGATCCAGAAAGTATTAAAAGAAGATGGAAAGAATATACTGAGTAACTGCAT
>NW_006400315.1:128222-129904 GCF_000299155.1 Elephantulus edwardii
GGGAGGATTGATCCAGTGACTGGGATAATTGGGATGGGAGTGTCAGAGACAGTGCGATTGGCACAGGACAGAGCAGAGTTTAGGGCTGTTGTAAATAGGGTCACTATGAGTCGCAAGCGACTCGATGGCACATAACAACAATAACAACAAGAGCTTCTAATGCCAGATTTGTTTTATCTGAATTGTCTTGTATTATTTTGTTTGTTTTATCTTCATCTTGGTTTTTGCTTGCAGAGTCCTATAATTCTTTTAGTATGTCTCTCACACATTGAAAATATGCAATCATTGTTCTTTTGAATTCTGTATCAGAACATTCCATCAGACTTTCTGGCTTCAGGCAATCCGTTGATTCAGTGTATGATAATTTTGATGGGTGACATCTTGTTTTGGTCTTGTGTAGGCTGTGAAGTGGTCTATTTCTTCCATGTCATTACTGTGGTCGAGTTTTTCATGCCTGAGGCCTTAACAGGCACTTGGTCTAATAATCTTGGCTCAGGAGCTCACTGTTTCAGAAGAGGGAAGGGCAGCTCACCCTACCTGAATGTCTCTTTTATCCTTTGACTCAAAGGAAGGCTTGCTTCAGTTGGGTAGAGATATGGCTTGTGAACGAGTAGCCTTTTCAGCTAGGCAACTGTAATAGCTATGCTGTGTCCAAAGGGTCCAGAGTTCAAGTATTGGCTCTGCGAAGAGGAAGTTATGTAGTAATTTTCAAAATCATTTCTCCTGCATGCTACATAGTATTCCATCATGTGAATGTACCATAACTTTTTAGTCTATTCAGTTGTGTTTGGAACACTCTTGGCACCAGCAGTTGAACAATCAAAAGACAAATTACATTGGCATAATCTGTTGTCAGTGACCTCTTTAGAGTCCTGAAAAACAATGAGGTCAGTCCAGAGACTAACATGTGCCTGATCTACGTCATGGTCTTTGCCATTACTTACTATGCATCAGAGAGCTGGGCAATAGCTAAGGATAATAGAAGAAGGATCGCTGCCTTTTAGTTGTGGTGCTGGAGAAGAGTTGAACATACTATGAACTGCCATGAGTACAAACATGTCTTTCCTGGAAAGAGCGAAACCAATTTGCTCCCTGGAAGCAAGGATTTTGAGGCTCCATCTCACATAATTTGGGCATATGGCCTAAAGGGACCAGTCCTTGGGGAAGGGCACCATGCTTAGAAGGGTGGAGGGACAGCGCAGGAGAGGAAGACCCAGTAAGAGAAGGATTGACTCAGAGGCTGAAACAATGGTGGATTGATGGCACATGACAACAATAACAACAACAATCATTAATATCATATGCAGGCAAAATACTGCTGGAGTTTATTCAATGTCATCTAGTACAGTACACAGAGAGATAAATGCCTGAAGTTCAAGCTGAGTTCAGAAAAGGCTGTGGCACCAGAGATATTATTGCCAATATCTAACTGATGGATCCCAGCTGAGAGTAGAGAATAACGGAAGAATGCCATTTGTGCTTTTATGAACTATGCAAAGGTGTAGATCATAATAAATTATGGCTAACATTGAGAAGAATGGGAATCCCAGACACTTAATTATGTTCATGAGAAGACTATACCTAATGCACACTCATGTTTATTGCGGCTTTGTTCACAATAGCAAAGAGTTGGAAACAACCTAAGTGCCCATCAACAAACGAATGGATAGAGAAGCTGTGGT
>NW_006400315.1:130378-134256 GCF_000299155.1 Elephantulus edwardii
AGAGAGGGCGCTACATAGTTTATAAATAGAAGAGGTGTATGTCAGCATTATAGCTTTTCCCCATACACATTCAATATGGATGATAAACCAATTATTCAAAAAGATGGATTCTATGAAAGGAATGTGATTTCAAGATTGGAGAAACAGTAATCAATAATTTTCAGTATAAAGAAGACACATTCTTGCTTGCTGAAAGTGAGGAGGAGTTGATGCATTAGCTGCAAGATCAAAGACTGCAGCCTTCAATATGGATTGCATCCCAACACGTAGAAAACAAAAATTCTCACCACTGGACCAATAAATGACATCATGATAGATGGAAAAAAGATTGAAATGGTCAATACCTTCATTTTACTCGGATCCGCAATATGTACTTGGTGCCAGCAGTCATGAGATCAGTAGATATATTACACTGGGAAACTCTACATTCGAGATCTCTCTAAATAACTGAGGAGCAATGAAGTTAGTTTGATGACTAATGTGTGTCTGAGTTAGGCCATTGTCTTTTCAATAACTTGCTATACATCTCAGAGATGTACAGTGAATTAGGATTGCAGAAGAAAACATGATGCCTTTTAGGTGTAGCATTGAAGAAAATTACTGAATAGTCCATGGACTACCAGGAGAACAAACAGAAAGTTCTTGGAGAGGGTGAAACCAGATTGCTCCTTGGAAGAAAGGATGGTGAAGCTTCATCCCTCATCATTTAGGCATGTTGCTAGAAGAAGTTATTCCTTGGAGAACAACTTCATGGTTTAAAAGGTGGAGGGATGGTGAGTGATAAGAAGACATGAAATGGATCTGCAGAGTGGAACCATCACTCCCTGCACTTGAAGATCTGTTAACAGCATCACAATGTTTACAACTTAGAAGAACACGCTAAGAGCCACTCTAAGATAGGCATTGTTCGAGGCCATGGAAAAGCAAAAGAGAACCTGTGACCAACGCTGCTCCATAGTCTGACCCATTGTGCCATATTATGCAACAGGCTCAGGATGGCTGAGCCCAATGGTTCGCCCTAGGGGCCAGGCAGCTCTCCCTAGGGGCCTCCCCTGAAAGGTGGCTCCCCCATTCATCAATTTTATTCTCTCCAGATTATGCATTTCTGGCTGTATCTGGCAGTCTTTCTATGTCAAAGACTAGACTATCTAAGGTGGATCCCAGTTTGTCTCTGATGAGCTTTATGGTTTTGAGCTTTACTCCCAGGTCTCTGGCTTTTCCGGGCATGTGTTTGATGTGCAGGTTTGCTCTGTCTCCGGGAGTGAGGCTAGCCAGCCTGGGCCTAGGGTTTGAGCCAGGAGGCGGCCTTAAGTCCAAAGGCAGCTGGGAGAGGAGATGGCCATGTTGTTCCTGGTTGGCTGCTCCCAGGGTCTCAGGAAGTTCTCCTTGCCAGAAAGAGGAGCATAGTGGTGTGAGCGCAGGAATTGTGGCAAGCCTTTGGAGTTGAGTGTTTTTCCAGGCATGTGTTTGACGTGCAGGTTTGCTCTATCCCCAGGAACAAGGAAAGCCAGGTTGGGCCTAGGGTTTGAGCCAGGAGACGGCCTTAAGCCCAAAGGTAACTGGGAGAGAAGTCGGCCATGTTGTTCCTGGAGCTTCCTGACTAAAACACGCCTGGAAGCAGGAGCAGCATCCACTTCTGAAACGGCTTGCCTCCGGAAACTCTAGGTATGAACAGTGCTCAGGCTGTTTGTTCATAGGGTTGCGATGAGTCATCTACGACTTGACGGCACCAAACACACCAACAATAACCCATGTCTCTGATATAGCTTGAGTTGATTTTTGTATATGGCATGAGATATGGATCCTGTTTCAGCTTTCTGCAGGTAGCAGTCCAGTTTCGCCAGCACCATTTTTTTAAGAATTTCATTGCCTAATTTGAGAGATTATATTTCCTTGATGAATATCAGTTGACCATAGATAAACTGGGTCCATGTCTGCATTTTCAATTCTATTCCATGTGCCTGCCATTGTTGCAGTACCATGCTGTTTTGGTTGCCACTGCTGTGTAGTAGGCTTTGAGTTCAGAGAGTGCTGTGCCTCTCATTTAATTTTTGTTTTGCAGAAGTGTTTTGCCTATTCAGAATCTCTTTCATCTCCAAATTTCCCTTTAAATCTCCTTGAAAAATTAATTTGATATCCAGACTGGATTGTGTTGAATAGGTAGATTGCTTTTGGCAGGATTGTCATTTTCACAATATTCAGTCTTCCTATCCATGAACAGGGAACATTTTCTCATCTATTTAAGTTTTTTATCATGTCTCCTAGAAATATTTTGTAGATTTCTTTGTAGAGGTCTGTTTTTATCTCTAGTTAGGTTCAATCTCAAATATTTCAATTTGTGGTTGGCTATTGTAAATAGTATTTCTCTCTTGGTTTCTTTCTCTGAGCTCTTTGTTACTGTTGAGGAATTCCACTGACATTTGGATATTGATCTTATATCCTGATGTTCTGCTCACTCAAACAACTACCTCACAGTTTTTCTGTTGAGTCTTGGGGTTTTCTGGGTACACTGTCATATCACCTGAACATAGCAACAATTTAACCATCTCTTTTCTTATCTGGATGCCTTTTATTTTCTTCTCTTGCTGTATTTTCTTAACAATTACTTCAAATACAGTATTGAATAGAAGTGCTGACAGTGGTCATCCTTGTCTGCTTTCTGTTCACAGGGAAAATGCTTTTAATCTTTCTCCATTAAGAATGACACTGGCTCTTGGTTTTGCATGTATACTATTCACTATGTTGAAGAAATTCCCTTCTCCCTTCTATTCCAATTTTTCTGAGCGTCTTTATCAAAAAGAGGTGTTGGAGTTTGTCAAATGCTTTTTCTGTATAAATTGCTACAATCATATAGTTCTTGCTATTTGCTTTGTTAATGTGGTGAATTACATTGATCGTTTTTCTTCTGTTGAACTGTGCTTGCATACCTTTTATGAATTTCACTTGGCCCTGATGAATTATAATTTTTTTGTGTGCTTTTGGATTCTATTGCCTAGGATTTTGTTAAGGATTTTTGCATTTATATTCATGAGAGATATTGCTCTGTAGTTTTCCTTCTTTGTAATAATATCTTTGCCTGATTTTTGTATTAGGATTATGCTTGCTTCATAGAATGACTCTAGGAGTTTTCCTTCTTCTTTAATTTTTTCAATACTTTAAGTAGAATTGGTGATAGATCTTCTCTGAATCTTTGATAGAACTCAGCTGTGATGCCATAGACTTTTCTTGTGGGGATGCCTCTTTACGACCTATTCAGTTTCTTCTTTTGTGATGGGCATGTTCAAGTATTCTACATCTGTCCATGTCAATCTGGGTAGGTCATGAGTTTCAAGAAATTTGACCATTTTCTCTAGGTTTTCAAATTTTTTTCAGAGAATAGATTTTCACAGTAGTCTGATATTATCAATTTATTATCATCTGGTTCTGTTATGATGTCACATCTATGATTTCTTAATCAAGTTACTTGTGACTTATCTTTTTTTATTTCCTTTCTTTTGTTAAGGTTTCCAGTGGTTTGTCAATTTTACTGACCCATTCATAAATCCATCTCCTTGTCTTATCAATGGTTTCAATCATTTTTCTGTTTTCTATGTCATTTATTTCAGCTCTTGTCCTTATAATTTCATTTCTTCTACAAGCTGTAGGATTAGATTGCAGTTTTTTTCTATTTGATGAGTGTTGAATTAGATTATTGATTTTTCTTCTTTCTTCCCTTTTTGTGTGTGCCCCTAGTGTTATAAACTGTTCTCTGAGGGCTGCTTTATCTGTATCCCAGAGCCTTAATTTTGTGTCTATCTTTTTTTCCATTTTTTTAAAGGTGTGTCTTTTCTAGGCAACATTTTGTTTGGCTTTGTTTTTTTATCCATTCTGCTATTTTT
>NW_006400315.1:134356-140398 GCF_000299155.1 Elephantulus edwardii
TGGTCTCTGGGGTATTTACTCTCTTAATAGTTTCTGTTGTTTCTTCCACCATTTGCATCTTCTTATGTGTTGTTTTTGTTGTTAAGTGCCGTGGAGTCACTGGCGACTCACAGCGACCCTATGAGCAAAAGTCCTTGACACCTGAGTGTGTGACTTTCATCCTTTCTCCAGGTTTGTAGTCCTTGACACTTGAGTGTGTGACTTTCATCCTTTCTCCAGGTTTGTAGGGTTTCTGGAGGCAAGCTTTTTATGGAAGTGGATGCCACTCCTGCTTCCAAACTTTTTCAGTCGGGACTGAACACTGTCCACCATGGGTAACCGTTATCGCGTTTGACACCTCAGTGTCACAGCATTCAGCTTCACAGCTACCACAAACTACCTTTGTACGCCAAACAGTACCAAGGGCTAGAAAATACCTATACTGTCTACCACAACTCAATGCTCTTGAATTAATTCTGACTAATAGCAACTATGCAGGAGAAGGCAGAACCAAGGCTTAAATGTTTATGGAAAGAGACTGCCGTATATCTCTTTCTCCACTGGCTTGCTGAGTTTGAATCACCAGTCTTTCTATTGGGAGCAGAGTACTTTAACCACTGAGACAGTATACCTCCTTAAATAATCATTGCAGTTAGTGTTTATAAATGCTAGGTCTACAGAGTAGCACTCGTTGGACATCAAGAAACCTTTTAAAAAAAAAGGAGTCTTGTTTGTATTTCTTTAAATACTTCAAATATTTATTGAATACTTATAAAATGACCCAAATTAAAACACAATCTGATAATTAAAAAATCAAGCTCACTGTTGTGTCATAAAGGTCATAGTGACCTTCAATCAGGCTTCAGAGGCTATAAATCTTAACAGGAGGAGACTTCTTTCTCCCATCAAGTAGGTGGATTAAAATTGCTGGAGACTCTTGGCCTTCAGTGTTACAATGCAACTTGATTAAAGATTATGCGACCAAAGTTCTCTAACCTGCAACTTAGTTCATTCAAAAACACAGTAGCACTACAACAAAATTTCAAAAATAGTACAATTATATCAAACCATTTTCTCAGTAAAAACACACACAAGTACTTGATCACTAATTTTTCAGTACTGATAGAACATACCTTTTTAAGGTCACTGCAAAGATCAGTTTAAGGTTGATAATAATTCCCAACCTTCAACTAACAACTCTTATTAGATATGTAGAGTTATTCAACACAAACTCAGAAAAGCAGCTACAAGTGATTAGTAAAAAGCATGCTGAAACATACTATGGATAATTCAACTAGGAATCTCAAATTTAAGATCAATTTTATAGTGAAGCATTTAAATCACCACAGCAAAGGCAAATCTATTGTCATAAGGAAATGACAAGAAATTTCAATTTGAGGATGATTTCTAGAATTAAGATTATTTCAAAAATATGTATTTTAAAAAGTAACCTTGCTTAGGACATTAGAGCTCTTTCAAGTAAAGAAAAAAATACAATTTTTAAGTAAAACATGGCACTACAAAGTTTTTATAATTTAGACTCCAAATTCACCTTCACCTTTTCACAACTGCCATCCCAACCTTCAAGCAATTTTAGTGGAATGATTCCATATACAATGCACTGTTCACAGAAAGCATCTGCTGCTCTGTGGGAGAAAGATAAACAAGAAATATTACCTTCTCCATAAAGATTTGCAGCCTAAAAGCTCAATGATGGTTTGAGCCAACCTGTAGGCAGTGGGTTAGGTTTAGTCTTTGTCTACAGGTGTTTTGGTAGTGCAGTATACAAAGCAGTCAGCTGTTAACTAGAAGGGTATTCTGCCCACTAAGTGTTCTCAGCTTTAGAAACCCTTGAGAGCTCTGTGGTAAGGAGCTGTGCTGCCATCCCAAATGCACATGGTTCAAATATTCCAGCCCTTGACAGGAGAATGATGGGCAATCTCCTCTGTGATTAATGGCCTCTTGGAAAACATCTGAAGGGGTTAGCTATGCATCAGGTCCTACTCCGCAGAAAAGTTTGACTTTTTTTTTAAACCTGGGAAGTTGCACAATCTCTCTTTGCTGCCTTATACAATACCTTACTCAGAGAAAGAAATTTACAACTATTTCTAGAGCAATGTATTATCAGCAACATCTCAACGAGATGGAATGGCAGTGACTACAACAAAGAAAGAGCCTAAGCATGAATGAGACCATGCAGATGACAGAGGATTGAACCAGGTTTTGATTTGACTATTCTGATCTAATAAAATTAATCAAGTTAGATGGATCTTAGCTGAAAGCAGGGAATACTGGAAGAATGTCTATCTGTGTTTCATTGATTACGCAAAGGCGTTTGACTGTGTGAATCATAACAAACTGTGGCTGACTCTGGGAAGAATGGGAATCCCAGAACACTTGATCGTGCTAATGCGAAATCTATACTTGTACCAAGAGGCAGTAGTCAGAACAGAGCAAGGAAAAACTGTATGGTTCAATATTGGGAAGGGCATAAGCCAGGGATGTGTCCTGTCTCCATATCTATTCAACCTGTATGCAGAATAGCTCATCCGGGAGGCTGGGCTCTATGAGGAGAAATGTGGCATCAGGATTGGTGGAAGATCTATCAACAATTTGCATTATGCAGATGACACAACCCTGCTTGCTGTAACTGAGCAGGACCTGAAGCACTTGCTACACAGGGTCAAGGACTGAAGCTTTCAATATGGATTGAGGCTTAATATCAAGAAGACAAAGATTCTCACCAATGGACCAATTGGCAGCATTTAGGATAGATGGTGAAGAGATTAAGATTGTTCACAGCTTTAGTTTGCTTGACTCCATAGTCAACACTCTTGGCACCAGTAGCCAGAAAATTAAAAGGTTATTCCCATGGGAAAGTCTGCTGTTAGGGACCTTTCCAAAGTACTAAAGAGCAATGGTGTCTCTCTGGAGAAAAAGGTGTGTCTGACATAGGCCACGTCTTTGCTATCACATGTCATGCATCAGAGTTGGACAATGACTAAGGAGGATAGAAAAGAATTGATGCCTTTGAGCTGTGGTGCTGGAGAAGAGTATTGAGGGTACCATGGGCTGCTAGCAAAGCAAACAGATTCATCCTGGAGAGGGTTAAACCTGGCAGCTCCTTGGAGGCAAGGGTTCTGAGGCTTCATCTAACATACTTTGGACATGTTGTAAGTAAGGACTGGTCCTTGGAGAGGGACATCATGCTTGGTAGGGTGGAGGGACAGCGCAGGAGAGGAAGGCCCTCTATGAGGTGGATTGATTCAGTAACTGGGGTAATCAGAATGGGTGTATCAGAGACAGTGTGATTGGCACAGAACAGAGCAGAGTTTAGAGCTCTTGTATATAGGGTTGCTATGAGTCACAAGTAACTCGACAACACATAACAACAACAACTTTTTCTTATTATTTGGCTCCATATTATATTAAAGTTTCAATATTCTGCCCCTGAAAACCCGCAAAGTGATCAGGAATGAGGGGATTTCAAATGGATGGTACAAAACAACATATAATGTCAAAATTAAAAGCTTTCAATCAGTATTACAGCACCAGAATATGCTTTACAATAGAATCACACTACTAATTCATTAGAGATGATTATCACTTTTGATTCGAATGATCCCTTAAATCTACTGGAAGATGCAAAAGTTAATGAGATAAACTCCAAATACACTCCAAACACACCTCCAAAAGACTTTCTCGTTGCCATTTTCTTAACTGAGTTTTCCCACAACTTTCCTTTGAGAAATAAGTGCCTATTCTATAGCTTTTCAAATAACTACACATCGACATATTTCTTCTGGTTCGCTCTATCTGGGATATTCATTTCATCTGCCTTTTTAGGAGAAAGGTTATTAAATTTTTTTAATGATGACTGGGGCAGACTGCTGCTTTATTGACATTATGTGTGTCTTTTCTTATTAGATGTTAGTTTGGTGTAACTATATAATGTTCAAGGTATGGAAATACTTTGTGAAGAACTGTATATTGGTATTCCCTTCTTGGAGAACACCACCTGAAGTGGGATGACTGTTTTCCTCCAGAAACTGCAGCTTGATCCTCACCTCTTCCACTGATGCTTAAGAAATTCCAAGCTTTTCACATGATGTAGCAAGACAGGAGTGTTCGTGGCTACAGTATCTGAATGTCAGATTACCATTGCCTATTGATCATTTGTTGTTTGTTGAAATTCTTCTGTTTCAGCTAATTCCTTTTGGTACAGTACCCTGGATACTCCTTTCATCTATTTTTTTTTTAATTTTTTACTGCTTTCTGGATCATTCAATATAGTGCCCAGAGCACCCCTAAGTATTGCAACTTGAGCCTTGAATTTCTTCTTCAACCCTTTCAGATAAAGAAATTTTGAATGAGTTTGGCCCTTTTGATTTTCTGATTCAGCACTTTGGACATTTCATTATAATATTATATTTTGTCTTCCTGCACTGCCCTTTGAAATCTTCTGTTTGGATCTTTAACTTTCTGCTTTCTTCCTGCTTGCTTTGTCTTCTGAGAACTTTAATGCAGTATTTGGCCTCTTCTGAAATCCTTCCCAGTCTTTTCTTCCTCCTCTGTTTTGAACTTTTGCATTCTCCATGGATGATATTCTTAATATCTTTCCAGAGTTAAACTGGTCTTTGCTCATTACTGTCCAAGGCCTCAAACTTATTTCTGAGATGGTTTTAAAGTTCTGGAGGGATACTTAACCTTCTTTGGCTTTTGTTTGAATTTGCACATGTTGATTGATGGTCTGTTCCACAATCAGCATCTCGTCTAGTTTTATTGCTGATATTGAGGTTTTTCAGTGACTCTATCCATAAACATAATAGATCTGATTTCTGTGCATACCATCAAGTGAAATCAAAGTGTATAATCTATGTTCATGTTTCTTATAATGATATTTTCAATGAATAAATCATTGATTGTACAAAATTCTAGCATTCTAAATCCAGTCTCATTTCTTTCACTAAATCCATGTTTTTTGACTAATGATCTTTCTTCTCTTTTCTCAACTTTTGCATTCCAGGTACCCATTATTATGATTACTGAATCTTGAGTTTATGTTTGATTGATTTCTGACTGCAAAATGTGGTATAAATATTCTATTTACCTTCTCTTTGGCTCTGGTTGTTGGTGCATTTATTTGAATGGCATTGATATTCACCAGCCTTCTTTGTATGTGTATGGATATTATCCTGTTGCTCAAACATCGTATTACAAGGTGAATCTAGAAATTACTTTTTAAACTATGAAAGCAAACCCATGTTTCCTCACCTTTTCACATTGGCTACCTGATTCAAAATATCCCATGCCAATCCATCACATTTACCAATATCTTCCTAGTAGGTCAATATTTGTATTTTCCATTTCTTTCTTAACAATGTTCATTCTTCTTACATTCATGCATCACACATTCCATATTCCACATGTATTTGTTCCCATCCCAATAAAGGGCGACCCAACTGAGTGTGGAAACTACAGAACAATATCATTGATTTCACATGCAAGCAAGATTCTACCAAAGATTATCCAAAAACGACTGGAACAGCAGAGAACTGCCAGAAGTCCAGGCTTGGTTTAGAAAGGGTCATGGCACTAGGGATATTGTAGCTGATGTTAGATGGATCTTAGCTGAAAGCAGGGAATACCAGGAGAATGTCTATCTGTGTTTTATTGATTATGCAAAGCTGTTTGACTGTGTGGACCATAACAAACTGTGGCTGACTCTGAGAAGAATGGGAATCCCATTTAATCTTGCTAATGTGAAGCCTAAATTTGGACCAAGAGGCAGTAGTCAGAACAGAGCAGGGCAACACTGCATGGTTCAAAATTGGGAAGGGTGTATGCCAGGGATGTTTCCTATCTCCATAACTTTTCAACCTGTATGCAGAGCAGATTATCCGAGAGGCTGGGCTCTATGAGAAGTGTGGCATTAGGGTTGGTGGAAGATCGATCAACAATCTGCGTTATGCAGATGATACAACCCTGCTTGCTGAAACTGAGGAGGACCTCACACACTTGCTGCAGAGGGTCAAGGACTGCAGCCTTCAGTATGGACTGAGG
>NW_006400315.1:140879-154241 GCF_000299155.1 Elephantulus edwardii
AGTGACTGGGGTAATCGGGATGGGTGTGTCAGAGGCAATGCGATTGGCACAGGATAGAGCAGGGTTTAGGGCTGTTGTACATAAGGTCACTATGAGTCGCAAATGACTCAAAGGCACATAACAACAATAACAACAACAACAACAGCAACAACAACAAGAAGTCTGTTTAAAACTGTTCCTCTTCCTTTGTGTTTCCAAATTTGAGAGCTTGGTCTCAGCTACCATATCTGCTAGTCTGCTCTAAGTATGTTCTATTAAACACTGGGTTTTTGAAGTTTTGTTATTTTGGAAGTGGATGGCTAATCCTTCTTCCTAGTCTGTCTTAATTTGATACTCATCTTTAGAGCAATATTTGACAAACATTTTGCCTAAAGAAGCAGTTGAAAGACCCTTTCCTCTTACAGAAGTAACCAATGGTTTAAATGTCGCCTCCTGCCCCCACCCTCACTTCTGTCCATGTGTCCATGTGTGTCTTGTCCCTTCCCTTTTTCCTGTTCCATCAGCTTCCGCTTGCACTTCTGCCTTCCCCATTCAGCACCTCCCCCCCCTCCAAGCAAACCCTTGATTTGATAGCTCAGGCCTCAACTCACTCTCATAATTTCTTGTGGGTTACACAAAGTTTGTTGTGGTTGGTAATTAAAATTGTTCACATCTGGGAGTTAATATTGTTTCTGAATTGTCATGTGTGTCCAGGCCTTGGGCCAAGTGCAAGATATAGTCTAGGTCAGCATGTACTGGAACATAAAGCTTAGCAAAAATGTTATTGCTAAAATTACTGAGGCACACATTTCTTGAAATAGCTGTCAGAACAAAATGGTTCCCTGCTGGTAACATATAAAATAACATATAACATAACTTCTCTACTACACACAAGAGGAAATTTCCCATCTGTATCTTTCAAAAGAGCTGTTGATTTCAGACCACCTGTATTTGAATTGACAGTGCAGCTCCTTACCCTCTAGGAAAATGGAGCTCTCTGGTAAGAGATATCGACTTAAATTTAAAAAAAAAAAGAATTAAAAAAAAACAAACAAAAAAAACCCCAAACAACAAGAAACAAACACAAAAATAAAACCAAAGCTCAGTCCTCATATTTAATAGCAAAGCGCTGAAGTTATATTTTAAACAAAAAATAAGACAAGAAATCATTTTTTCTGTTTCAGTCAGGTTTTATAGAGTGCAAACACGCAAGGAAATTATATCAAAATCATCTAGACTGGAAAAGAAGAAACAATTTTGTATTTACTCAAGACAATGTGCAATTATAAACATTTTATTGTTGTAGTTCTTAGGTGCTCTTAAGTGGCATATGACTCTTAGCAACACTATGAACTACAGATATAAACCCTGTCCTGTTTATGCCATCCTTGTCTTCTCAAAGATATCTCAGCCAATTTCTCCCTTACTATGTCAACCAGTCTATCTCATTAAGGGTCTTGCTCTATTTTGTTGACTCTCAACTTTACTCAGCATGATGTCCCTTTCCAGGCAATAGTCTTTCCTATCAAAATGAGGACATATTTTAGATAAAGCTTTATTATCTTTGCTTTTTTCATTTTTTATTATTAATTTTAATGAAACTTTACAGAGACTTTGGATTTCCATTCATTCATTGTCGCAGTTTTCTCCCTGCCCACCCCTCCCCCTCAGTTCGCTCTTCTCTTTGAAAAGTAGAAGAAAAATTATTTCATTGTTATACAATCTCTCTTTCAAAGTCCACTCCACTATGCAGCCTATCATGACAATAATACCTAATGATACAAACAGTTCTCTCCCTCATCTGTTTCAATGATGTATACATAATTACTCCATCTTCCTCAAACTCCTCCCAACCTCTATTTTAGTCCCGTTTTACAACAGTGACATTATGCAGTATTTGTTCTTTTGTGACTGGGATATTTAACTCAGTATAATGTCTTCCAGGGTCACCCATTTTGTATAATATTTCATTAGTTCCTTGTTTTTAAATGCACCATAGTATTCCATTGTGTGAGTATACCAGAGCTTCTCTATTCATTAGTTTGTTGATGGGCACTTGGGCTGTTTCCAGCTCTTTGCTATTGTGAACAAAGACACAAATAAACATGGGTGTACATATATCCGCTTGGGTGGCAGTTATAGTTTCTTTGAGGTATATTCCCAGTAGTGAAATTGTTGGGTCAAATTATATTTCTATTTGCAACTTTTTGAGAAAGTGCCATACAACCTTCCATCGTGGTTGCACCATTTTAGACTCCCACCAACAGTGGGTAAGTGGTCCAGTTTCTCCACAACCTTGCTAGCATTTGTTGTTTTCTTTTCTGTTACATTTTGCCATTCTAAGATGATATTCTGAGATGATATCTCCTACTTGTTTTGATTTGCATCTCTCTTAGTGGTAGAGATTTTGAAAATTTCTTCATGTGTTTGTCATCAGGATGTCTTCTTTGGTGAAGTGTCTTTTCATATCCTGTGCCCATTTTTCATTTGGGTTGCTTACGTTTATCTTGTTGTGGTGCTCAAGTACTTTATAAATTCTAGATATAAGTCTCTTTTCTGACATGTCATTACCAAATATTTTTTCCCTTTTACTCTGTTGGAGAATAAGGATTTGATTCTTAGAAAGTTCCATTCATCTATTTTATCCTCTCCTCATCGTAGATTTTTCAAGATGCTTGGAAGACATTTTATGTTGTGGAATAGGACTTCTAGAGTTCTTCCAAGCTTTTTGTTAATGAAGTTTACAGTCCTTGACTTTAGTCCTAGGTCCATAATCCACTTTGAGCTGTATTTTGTGGATGGAGTGAGGTATGGATCTTGCTTGAGTTTTGTGCAAACAGTTTTCCAACTTTTCAACACCACTTGTTTAAAAGGGCTGTCATTTCTCCACTTAATATATTTTATCTCCTTGTCAAAAATCAGTTGACCATAGGTAGATGGGCTGATTTCTGGATTCTCAATTCTATTCCATTGGTCTATGTGTCTGTCATTGTACCAGTACCACACTGTCATGACCACCACAGTAGTGTAGTAGGATTTGAAATCAGGAAGTGAGATGCCTCCAACCTTGTTTCTCTTCTTAAGGAATGCTTTGCTTATTTGTGGCTCCTTTCCAATCCAAATGAAACTGGAGATTGCCTTTTCCATCTCATTGAAGAATGGGGTTGGTATTTGTATTGGGATTGCATTGAATGTGTAAATTGCCTTGGGTAGTATTATCATTTTCACAATATTGAGTCTTCCTGTCCATGAGTAAGGGATATTCTTCCATTTCTCCAGGTCTCTTTTTGTTTCATGTAGTAATGTATTGTAATTTTCTTTAAATAGATTCTTTGTGCTTTGGTTAGATTTACTCCCAAGTATTTAATCTGGTGATTAACTTATTTGTGAAGGGTATAGTTTTTCTTAGCTCCAGTTCTGTATTCTCTTTGTCACTGTAGAGAAATCCAACTGATTTTTGTATGTTGATCTTGTATCCTAAAATATTGCTGAATTGGTCAACTATGTCCAGTAGTTTTCTTGCTGAGTCTTTAGGGTTTTCTAAGTATACTATCGTATCATCTACATAGAGAGATAATTTTGCCCCCTCTTTGCCAATTTGGATAACTCTTATTTCCTTATCTTGTCTTATTGCTATAACTAAGACTTCCAATACAGTACTGAATAAAAGAGATGAAAATGGCATCCTTGCCTAGTTCCTATTGTCAAAGGAAATGCTTTTAATCTCTCTCCATTGAGAACAATGTTGGCTTTCAGGTTTGTGTATATTCTTTTCACTATGTTGAAAATATTATCCTTTAATCCTATTCTGTTGAGTGTTTTAATCAGGAAAGGGTGTTGGATTTTGTGAAAAGCCTTTTCTGCATCAATTAGCATCATGTGGTTTTTGTTTTTTGCTTTGTTTAGATGATGAATTACATTACTTGTTTTTTCTATCTTTAACCATACTTGCATACCTGTTATGAATCCCACTTGGTCATGGTGAATTATTTTTTTTATGTATTCTTGGATTCTCTTGGCCAGGATTTTATTCCGTATTTTTGCATCTGTGTTCATGAGAGATATTGGTCTATAGTTTTCTATTTTGGTGGTGTACTTTCCTGGCTTTGGTATCAAGAACGTGTTTGTTTCATAGAATAAGTCTGGGAGAATTCTATCTTTTTCCATTTGCTGAAATAGTTTACCTAGAATTGGTAACAGTTATTCTCTGAATGTTTCATAAAATTCTCTAATACAACAATTTGCTCCAGGTCTTTTTTTTTGGCAGTAAGTTGTTTTATTACCTTTTCAATTTCTTCTTTTGTAATGGGTCTGTTCAGGTGTTCAGTTTTGGTTTGTGTCACTTTAGGTAAGTTGTGCATTTCTACGTATTTGTCCATTTCCTCTAGGTTTTCATATTTGTTTAAGTGTAGTTTTTCATAATATTTCAAAGTTAGCCTTTTATATTAGTTGATTCTGTTGTGATGTTGTTTATTTCATTGCTTATTCTGATTATTTCATCTTTTCCTTTGTTAGTTTTGCTAGTGTATTTTTTTTTAATTTCCTTTACTTTTTCAAAGAACCAATTCTTAATTTTGTTGAGGTTTCAATTGTTTTTGGTTTTCTATTTCATTTATTTCTGCTCTAATTTTTATAATTTCAGGTATTTTTAAGAAGGAGTAGGGTTTTCTTGCTGTTCTTTTTCAATTTGTGGGAGATATAGGGTTACAGAGTCAATAGTCTCTTTTTCCTGCCTTTTGATGTATTTGCTTATTGCTACAAATTGACCTCTGATTACTGCTTTGGCTGTTTCCTAGAGGTTTTGGTAAGTGGTGTTTTCATTGTCATTTGTTTCAGGAAATACTTTAATTTCATTTTTTATTTCTTCTAGTACCATGCCATATTCAAGCAAGGTATTCTTCAGCTTCCAAATGTATGTTTCTTTCTCCTTTATCCTCTTTTTATTGATTTCTAATTTTGTATTATTGTGGTCTGAAATGATGCTTTGTATTATTTCTACGGTTTTAAATTTATTGGTGCTTGATTGCGATTAACAATGTGATCTATTCTGCAGAACGTTTCATGCACATTGGAGAAGTTATAGAGCACTTTGAGGGTGAGGGTGCACATTAGCCTATATATATGAAATGGTGTTGGTGTATTGTGTAATTTAATTCTTCAGTATCAGTATCTTTGTCGAGTTTCTTTCTGTAGTTCTATCTCTTCTTGAGCGTGGTGTATTGAAATCTCCAAGTAGTGTAATAGTATTGTCTATTTCCTTTTTCAGTTTTGCTAATGTTTGTTTTATATATTTTGCATGTCTTTCATTTGGTGCTTAGATATTTATCATTGTTATGTCTATTGACCCTTTAAGCATTATGTGGTGGCCTTTCTTGTCCTTTTTTATTATTTGTGCATTGAAATTTATTTTATCAGAGTTAATATCGCTACTCCTGTTATTTTTTGGTTGCTATTTGCTTGGTATATTTTCCCCTCTCTTTTATTTTCAGTCTTTCTTTATCTTCAGTTTTTTTGGAGTATCTCTTGTTAACAACATACTGATAGATTTTGGTTTTTTATCCAATCTGCTACTTTTTTTCTCTTTATTGGTGCATTTAAATCATTCACATTCAGTGTGACTATTGAGAGACAAGGTTTCATTGCTATCATTTTGTTGAGTTCTTTTTGGTGTTGTTGATAGTTACTCTGGTCTATCCTGCTTTCAGTGGCACTTCAGTAAGAAGAATGTATCTCAGTGCTTCCTGCAATGTAAGTTTTGTATTTACAAACTCCCTTAGGTTCTGTTTTTCTGGGAATATCTTAATCTATCCTGAAGGAGATATTAAATATGAATATTTGCTGGACAATTTTGCCGGGTGCAATATTTTTGGTTGACAGTTGTGTTCCTTGAGTGTTAATGTAATTCCACTGTCTTCTTTCTCACATGGTTTCTGCTGAGAAACTGGCACTTAATCTTATCTGCTGTCCCTTAATGGTTAATTTCTGTTTCTCCCTCACTGCTTTCAGAATTCTCTTCTTATCTTTGGTTCTGGGAAATTTGTGTATGATATGCGTTGATGTTTTCTTTTGGGGTCTATTCTATATGGTGTTTGCTCAGCTTCTTGAATATATATCTTCTCATTCTTCATTATGCCTGGGAAATTTTCTTCTAGTAATTCTTCCAGAACTTTTTCGGTGATTTTACTTGTTTCTTCCTGTCCAGGGATTCTGATGATGTGCATGTTCTTTCTCTTGATAGTGTCCCACATTATTCTTAGATTTTCTTCTTTTCCCTTCTTTTTATTATTTTGCTTTTTGCTCTAGCAGATCAGTTACTACAATTCTGTCTTCTATCTAACTGTTTCTGTGTTCCATCTCTTTAACTCTGTTCATGTGTTCCTCCGTCATGTTGACAACATCTAATACATTGGATCTCATATTTTGGATTGTGGTTTCTAGTTTTTCCAGTGCCTCTAATGCCTAGTTAGTTGTATTTGCATTGTTTTGGATTGTTTTTTTAAGCTCCTCCTGATTTTTGCTTGCAGTGTCCTATAATTCTTCAAGTTTATTTTTCACCTATTGAAACTATTCAATCATTATTCTTTTAAATTCTGTGTCAGAAAGCTCCATTGCTACTATGCCACTCTTTTGAGGTGATATCTGGTCTTGGACTTGTGTCTTGTGTGGGGAGTGAGGTAGTCTGCCTCTTTCAGGATATTGGAGTTGTAGGGATTTTTTGAGCCTGAGGCAATAGCAGGTTCTTGATCTGATGTCACTCCTCCATGAGAAGGTAGGGCAGGCACAGGAGCAGATGCATGTAGAGTTGGTGCACACAGGGAGGCACACATGGGTGCAGTGGGGGAGACGTGCATGCAGACACACATGGGAGGAGGGTGCAGGGAAGACCTGAATGGAAAACCAGAAAGTCTTGGTTTTCTCCTGAAGAACAGGATATGCCACGCCTATTAAGCTCCAGTTGTCTCACTCCTTCTCGCTTAAGGTGGTGAGCACTCTGCCTGCATTTGTTCAAAGACATGTCTGGGCTGTTTTCATGTTCTTTCAAAGGTGAATAATGCTGCTATAAACTTTGACATACAAGTCTCCATTTTTTGCCTCAGTTCTCATTTTCTCAGACTATATTCCAAGCAATGGAATAGCTGAGTCATATGGATTTTCTATGTTCAGTTTTTTGAGGCAATGCCAATCTGCCTTCCAGAGTGGTTGTGCCATTTTACAATCTCATCAACAATGTAGAAGAGTTCCTATCTTCAACATTTATTATTTGCTGCCCTGTTAAACTTTGCCACTGCTACTAGACTGAAATGGTATCTCATTGTGGTTTTGATTTTAATAGCTCTGGATTGAGAAATTATGGCATATTCATGTAATTGAATACTACATCAGATGCAGGAATAGTGGCTTTGTAAATTTCTACCTAACTGGAGAGACTAGAGAGCATTATGGTGAGTGAATGAACTCATTCCCATAAGGACAAATACTGTATAAACCCATTATTGTAGAATGATAATGAGGATTTAAGGAGGCGAAGGACGGAAGAGGAAGGTGAAGAGATTGTAGGTGAGGAAGATTAATCATGGGGTCACACAATTTGATGGGTGGGGGAAATATAAAGTATCTGGTATGAAAAACAATGTATTAGAATTTCATAAATAAACTAGTATTAAAAAAGAGATCAAACTGTTGTTTTGGTGATCTATGGGATATTCAGTCTCCTTCTCTAACACCATAGCTCAAAGACATTCTTTTCCTGTCATCCTTTATGTAGCTCTTAGATTTGTGTCAAGTGATTGAAAAGACCATGGCCTGAATGAGGTGCATCACACTTACATCTTTGTTCTTCAGTATAATTAGAGATTCCTTGATAACATATTTGCTCAATGTAATAAGTCATTACACTGACATCATTGATCTTCATTAACGAAGGCCTCTGAGAGTAGAGTTGTCTAATGCAATAATTCTCCTGATTTTTTAACTGCTGATACTAGACTAAATGTTATGGTTATGTGCCTTTGAAGCCAGTACAACTCATAGCAACCCTATGAACAACAGACCTGAATTCTATTCTGTCCTATGTCCTCCTTATCATCGCTAAAACATGGTTGTTGCAATCACTATGTCAATCCATCTATCTGGGTCTTCCTCTCTTTCACTGATCCTACACCTTTCCAAGAATGATATCCCTTTCCAAGGAATAGTCTCTCTTATCAACATACTCAAACTATCAGAAATAAAGATTTGCCACCTTTGCCCCGAGAATCAATCAGGCTACACTTTTTCCGAGACATAGCTATTGTCCTTTTGGAGTCCATTGGATATTTAGTACTCATCTCCAATCTCACAACTCAAAGGCACAAATTCTTCTTCTGGCAACTTTATTCACTGTTCAGCTCTCAGATGCATAATAAATGATTGAAAAGACAATGGCCTGAATGATGTGCATCAAACTCACATCTTTGTTCTTCGGCATATTAGAGAAGTCCAGTGCAATAAGTCCCTTGGTATCCTAACAGCTAATATCAAGGGTATTGACTGTTGATACAAAGAAGTTAAAATAATTGACAGTGTTGGGTTATTTTCTCTATTTAACATGACATTGTTTATTAGCCTAGATTTTGTTTTCTTTATTTTGGAAACAAATTTATATTGAAGGCTATAGTTCTTAATCTTTTACAACATTCTAAGTCCTCCTTACTTTCTGCAAGTGAGGTTGTGCCATTTTCATAATGCAGGTTTTGATGAATCTTCCTTTGATACTGATGCTGCCTTTCTAGTCATACAATCCAGCTTCATGAATTAGTTTTTGAACATACAGAGTGATAAGTAAGGGTAAAAGATACATCTCTGATGCAAACCCTTCCTGATCTTGAGCCATTCTCTGACAGTGTTCTCTGACAGCAGATTTGTCTAGTGTAAGACATCTCCTTATCTCCTGACTGCTGGTACCCATGTAAACATAAACATAAGGTTGCTTTTGTTCTTGTTAATTCCCTTCAAGTTATGTAGAACTCAGTGACATTATGAAGAGTAGATCTGAACCAAATCCAATCTGTTGCCCTCCTTATTATTTCTGACACTTTTGAAACCCTTTGCTGCAAGTCTCTGTGTCTTTCCACCTCGGTGATGGTCTTTTGTAAAGGTTTATCGATTCAGAAACCCAGGGGAGGGTTAGTATGAATTTAAATTATTACTATATCAATATCAATGAGTTTGTATTGTATTTTTATAAATGTTGTACTTACAAAGCATTTATAATGGCAATGCACAAGGATAAATGTTTCTCATTGTGATCCAATTGTAGATGATAGAATTGAAGAAACCTAGTTTTAGGCAATATAAACACAAGGCTAACAGTACCTTCCTATTGATTTTTGTTGTTAGTTCCAATGAGTTCAGGAAGACTCATAATGATCCTGTGAATAATAGAACTAAACCATGTCCTATCCTGTGCCATCCTCAAAATCAATTTAAAATGTTGCTATTTTTAGTTTATTTCAATCTATTCTTTATTTTTTTTACCTATTTCCTCTTATTTCTCTCTAATTTTATCTATTTTTTTTTCAGAGATCATGAGTGAAGAGAATGGTATGTTTTCATTTTTCCATGAGTACAAAGAATAGAACTAGAAGATAATCAGTGCTTGGGTATATGGGAACAAGTCTATGGGAACCTTAGTAACGAGTTTTGAAAAGAACTTTAATACGTCTTCTTTTCATATGTAAACGTATTATCTCTTTATAATGAATTTTCATCCTTTTTTTCCCCCTAGAGGAAAAAACATGGACCGTAAAAGGTAAGAGCCTTATTGATATAAACCTACAGAGAACATAACTGAAGTAACTACACTTCTAGATGATGTGAAGTTATAGTTAGGAGGGCCTTGGCATTATAAAGTGTTTCCCCATAAGTAATTTTTATCTTCTTTTCCTCTTTACTAGAAAATTCTTCTATATTTTTATTTTTATTAAATTCTAGCTAATAAGGAAAAGAGGAGAGAGAATTATTCACATTAACACATATGCAAACATATATATTATGTGATTATATATTATGTATTATGAAGGAATATGCCCTTGGATTAACTTTCAGACAAGAAACTTTTTGGGTTTGAGGACCTTAGTCTGGGCAAGCATCAAAGTCAATTGATACAACATAATCCTCTAACATGTAACTAGGAATAACTTATTTGAGTTGCTCAATTTTTTTAATAGTAACTGGAACTATAAATGATTTTGATGAGTTGGCTGTCAGATACTGTTCTAAAGCTGAGAATTCAAATTAAGAAAGACCAAGAAGGATTGGCCATCTACTCCTGAAATAACAGACGTTCAAAAATCCTATATATAATAGAGCACATTTTGAGTAGACTAGCAGATGTGGCAACTAAGACTGAGGCCTCATTAATGGAAACAGAAAGGAGGAAGAACATATGTAAGGAAACATTAGTTTTTAAAACATGGTATGTGAAAAGATGAATATAGGAAAACTGGACATTATTAAGAAAAAAATGGAAACCATATATATTGACATACTAGGTATTGGCAAAATGAGATGAACTCTTATGGAACATTTTGAATTAGACAAACATAGGATCTGCTATTCACGCAATAAAAAAATGAGGAAAGATGGGGTCACTTTGGTGGTTAAAAAAGTCATTTCTAGATGCATCTTGAAATATAATGTAGACTGACAATATTATATCCATACATATACAAGGAAGTCCAGCAAATACCACTGTCATTCAAATATATGCACCAACAACCAGAGCCAAAGAGGAGGAAATAGAAGATTTCTACCACCTCTGCAGACAGAAATTAATCAAAAACCCTTATATGCATTAATAATAAAGGGTGCTTTAACACAAAAGTTGGGAAAAGGAAAGAAGGATCATTAATCAGAAAACATGGACTTGGTAACAGAAATGAGGCTGGAGATAGAATGCTAGAATTTTGTACAATGATATATTCATTGCAAATACCTTTATAAGAAACATAAACAGACTATATACGCAGATTACACCTGATGTTATGTTTCTTCAGGAATCAGATCAATTACATCTGTGGAAAAATCATTGGAGAAGCTCAACATCACCAGTGAGAGTTAGTCCAGGTGATTGTGGAACAGACCATTAACTACTCATACGCAAATTCAAACAAAAGCTAAATAAGGAGAAATCAGATCCACAAAATCTAAAATTTTATCTTGAATCTATCCCACCTGGATTTCAAAACTATCTCAGAAAAGGGTTTGAGGCATCGAAAACTAGTAAGTGAAGAACAGAATTCAATGAAGAATGCAAAAGGTCATTACTTTGGCAGAGGAGGAAAAAGACCGAGGTGAATGTCAGAAGACAAAGAGGGGGAAATAAAGACGAAGGTGATCAGAAGATTTCAAAAGGCAGCGTGAGAAGAAAAAGTATTATAATAAAAAGTGCAAAGAGCTGAGTCAGGAAATCAAAAGAACTGAACTCGCTCAGCATTTTATAAATTAATTTTAATGAACATTTATAGAGACTCAGGATTTCCAGTCATTCATTGTTGCACTTTTCTCCCTGACACCACCCACTCTTTTCCTTGAAAAGAAAAAGAAAAACTCTTTCATTGTTATGAAATTCCTCCACCCAAGTTCATTTCACTATGTAGCCTTCATTCTGGACTTCTGTAATGACAAGAATATCCATTCATATATCCCTTTTAAACAGTTGTCTCCCTCATCTGTTTCAGTGCAATATACATCATTCCTCCCCTCTTTTTCTGTCTTCTTTCAACCCTGATGTCAGTCCCGTTTTACAACAGTGGCCCTATGACTGGGATATTTCACTCAGCATAATGTTCTCCAGAGTCAACCATTTTGAATAATATTGCATGAGTTCCTTGTTTTTCAATGCAGCATAGTATTCCATTGTGTGAATATACCACATATTCTCTCTCCATTCACTTGTTGATGGGCACTTGGGTTGTTTCCAGCTCTTTGCTATTGTGAACAAAGTCGCAATAAACATGGGTGTGCATTTATCTGCTTGGGTAGCATTTATGGTTTCTTTATGGTAAATTCCCAGTAGTGGAATTGTGGGTCAAATAGTATTTCTATTTGCAACTTTTTGAGAAAGTGCCATACAGCCTTCCACAGTGGTTGCACCATTTTACACTCCCACCAGTGCTGAATACGGGTTCCAGTTTCTCCACAACCTCACCAGCATTTGATGTTTGCTGTTCCGTTAAATTTTGTTATTCTTACTGGGGTGAGATGATATCTCATAGTTGTTTTGTCGCTCAGCATTTCTTAAGGTGAAGGAATTGAAAAACAACTTAAAACCTCAAGTTACAATACTTAAGGATGCTTTGGGCAGAATATTAAATGATCCAGGAAGCATTAAAGAAGATGGAAAGAGTATACGGAGTCACTGTACCAAAAATGAATTGGCTGACACAGAAGAATTTCAAGCAACAATGTATGATCAAAAGCCTATGATGATAAAGGATTAAGTTGAAGCTGCTCTGAAGGAATTTCAAAAGAACAAGACCCTAGGAATTGATGGCATACCCAGTGACATATTGCAACACATGCTGCCTTGGCCTGCTCACCAGATTCTGCCAAGAAATCTGGAGGACAACTACCTGGTTAACTGATTGAAAAGATCCATATTTATTCCTATCTCAAAAAAATGTGACCAGAGTGTGGAAATATTGACCAATATCACTAATTTCACACACAAGCAAAATCCTGTGGAAGATTATCTAAAAATGACTGGAACATTACATTAACAGAGAAATACAAGCTATAATTGGAAGAGGCCATAGCACTAGGGACATTATCACCAATGTCAGATGGATCTTGGCTGAAAGCAAAGAGTACCAGAGAAATGTCTATCTGTGCTTCATTGACTATGCAAAGGACTTGACAGCATGGATCACAAAAATGTGGCTAAGCTTGAGGAGAATGAGAATCCCAGAACACTTGATAGTGCTCATCTGAAACCTACACGTGGACTAGGAGGCAGTCATCAGAATAGAGCAAGGAAACACTGCATGTTTTAAAATTAGGAAAGGAGGGCTTTAGGAATGTTTCCTATCTCCATATCTTTTCAATATATATGCAGAACAGATCATTCAGAAGACTAGAATTTATGAGGAAGAGTGTAGCAAAAAGATTGGAGAAAGAATCGTCAACAACCAGTGTTATGCAGATAATACAACCTTGCTTCTGTAACTGAGGAGGACCTGAAGCATTTGCTGCAGAAGGACAAGGACTGTAATCTTCAATATGGACTGAAGCTAAACAATCCTCCTCAATCCTCCCAAGCATGATGTCCCTCTCCAAGGACCCGTCCCTCCTGGCAACATGTCCAAAATATGTCAGACGAAGCCCCAGAATCCTTGCCTCCAA
>NW_006400315.1:157036-159544 GCF_000299155.1 Elephantulus edwardii
TCCAGGTTCTCAATTCTATTTCATTGATCTATGTGTCTGTCATTGTACCAGTACCATGCTGTCTTGACTACCACGGCAGTGTAGTAGGATTTTAAGTCAGGGAGTGAGATGGGAGGCAAGGATTTTAAAGCTCTGTTTCACATACTTTGGGCACATGGCCAGACTGGACCAATCATTGTAGAAGGATATCATGCTCAAAAGAGTGGATAGAAAGCACAGCAGAAGACCCTCAGATGAGGTGAATTGACACAACTGGGGCGAGGGATTCACTGTGTCAGAGTCAGTGAGACTGCCTCAGGATAGGGCAGGATTTAGAGCTGTTGTAAATAGGGTCATTATGAGTTGCATGTGACTCAACAGCAACACAACTGCAACAACAACAGTGGTAATAAACTGGCTGCAATCCCAAAAGTACGTAGTTTGAATCTCCCAGCTGTTTCATTTGAGAAGAACAGGCAATCTTGTCCCATGTGATTGTCAATGAAACCCACTTGAGTATCAGCTATGGGTCAGTATTGACTCCACTGCAAATGACAACACTCAAAGAAGAGGAAAGAAAAGTGATGGTGTATAGAAAAACTAGTCCTGATGACTAATGGACCATGTAAATCTCAATTTCCACAACCTGGAATCCAGGAGAACTTACTAATGCACAGCTACCACTACTGATCACTCTCAAAGGGATCACAGTAAAAGATCTGGGATAAAGCATGGAAAAATGTGGACTTAAACTCAAAAGCAGAAAAGGATAGGCTTACTTGGCCAACAACGACTGGTGGAATCTCCAGCAACAATGGCTTTTAGTCATCTTCCAAACTTTAACAACTTTAATCAAACAATAGAAGGGTTTATAAAGTGAACATGAACACCAGGGAGGCATTTACTCCCTAAAATAACCAACCTTTTAAAGTCAAAAGAGCAACATTTGCCCAAAGTTAGAGCCCAGAAGGCAAGAAAGGGTGGTCTAGTAGGATTAGTTGAAGTAAAGATTCTGGGAAAGAAATGGAAAGAATGAGATTATACTGTGCGTATTGTACTTAATATTATAAAACAAAATGTGTATGAATTGGTGAATAAAAAAACAAATTATATTGTTAATTTTTACTCAAATTATAAGAAAAGTTAAAAAGGAACTGGACATTATATGCTAGGTTTTCTGGAAATCTACTTTTTATGATCATAGTTTATATGAACCTACAATTATTCATATATAGATTGTTAATGTATGCTGTAAACTCATTAAGGAATTAAATAGATGATGGACCTATAAAACCTAGGTAAAAATTATAAAAGTTTTATTTTAATTCCATTTCACATTGATATAAATCATTGTGTCATAATTTCTCAGACACAGTTTGTTCTACCATTTTCTGACACTAAACAATATATATATATTATAGTAATTAAACATTAGTTTGTGTGTTTTCCTATATAAAAATTGCCTATTTTTAATTTTTTCAGAGTTAGTGAAAAGATTTCAAGGTAAGTTTCTTGTCTTTCTCCATTTAAAAAACCTTACAAGATGGGAGTAGATGAGATGAATGCCTTGGGACAATGTTGGCTCTGGGTTTTGTGAATGTACTTTTCACTATATTGAGTTAATTCCCCTCTATTCCTATTTTGTTGAGTCTTTTATTTATTTTCTTTTGTTGTTGTTGCTGTTGTTGTGTACCATGGGGTCAGGTTCAATAGGCACAGAAGGAGATTTCCCTTCCTTCTTGAGCAGAACATCTGGTGGGTTCACACCATGCCTTAAGGATTGCAGTTCAGTTTCTCGCCACCAGAGCTAACCTTGTTGAGTGTTTTGATGAAGAAGGGGTCTTGGATTTTTGTCAAAGGGCTTTTCTATATCATTTGGTAGGATAATGTTATTCTTGTATCTTTGCTTTGTTAATGTGATAATTTTTTCTTATGTTGAACCATCCTTGCCTATCAATTATGAATCTCACTTAGTTATGATGAATTACTTTGGTTTTATTTTCTGTTGAATTCTATTAAGTTAATATTTTGTTGAGGATTTTTGTGCCTGTGTGCATGAATGACATTAGTCTCTAGTTTTCCATTTTTGTAGTTTATTTACTTAATTTAGGTAACAGAAATGTGTTTACTTCATAGAATGAGTCTGGGAGTATTAATTCATTTTCTATTTCTTGAAATATGTAGAATAAGTGATAGCTCTTCTCTGAATACTTGGCAAAATTCACTGGTAATGCCATCTGGGCTTTGATTTTGTTGAAACCTATATTTTTTAATTTTTTTTATTTTTCCTTTCAATGAACATCTACAGAGATTTTGGAATTCCATTCATTCATTGTTGCACCCTTCTCCCCACACCCCCGGTTTGCTCCTCTACTTCAAAAACAAAAGAAAAACTCCCTCATTGGTGTACAATTCCCCACACACATTCCCCAACCCCAAATATAATCCACTCTGCAACCCTCGTTCCATACTCTTACGATAAACATAATGCCCTAAAATATAAAATATTCTCTCCCCCAAAGACTTCAA